>NC_056742.1:360599441-360899441 GCF_019279795.1 Protopterus annectens
ATAAGTCCAATAGGACTAGTGAAGTTATTAGACCTTCATCTAAAGCCTTGTTCACAGTGTCTGCGAAGGAGAGAAGGGCATTGGTGGTGCTATTTAAGGTGCAAAGACCATGCTGTGTTTTGAGTGGAGATTGTTGTCTATGAGGTGGTTGAGTAGTTGACTATCTACACACTTTTCTAATATTTTAAAGAGAGGAGAAAGGATAGAGATTGGTCTATAGTTAGTAAGGGCAGTAGTATAATCATGCAGTTTCACTCTGTCTCTGCACATTTTGCATTGTCTATACAAAGCCTGAAAATGTAACTGAATTTCTAAGTTTTTCTTATACAGCCACAGTGTTTCTTTCCATACCACTTCCAAGGTTTATAATGTGCTCAGCTCTTCGTATTTTAGTACTGCTCATCATTGCCACATAAAAGGCTCCATACACATTGGGACAGATGTACCATATATGTTATACTGCTTTTAAAGAAATGTGTTGTGATAATTAACTTTATTAATAGAAGTCATCTGTGTATGCTAACAGGAATAATTACCCATTGCCTGCCCTATTACAAAAGAATATCCTCTTTATTGGTATACCTACTTGTACATACTATGTACATCAATGTATTTAATAGAATGTGTTTTTGTATATGTTACCTTATCTTTCCTTTCCACTAATATTTCTGTGATTTGGTAGTCATTTTGTAAAAGATTCCAAGGCTGATGGGGAAACAAAATTAGTGTCCATCTGTCAACTATAATCACTTTAGGTGCCTACGGTTGATCATCTTGTTTAATTTTTAAGTAGATGGTTCATTCAAGTTTTCGACTGTGCACATTGAATATTTTCTTTATTATGACCTTTCCTTATAACCTATCCAAATATTCATGGTGCTACTCAGTGTTTGTTGCAATTCTTTCAATTCTTGTAAAATTAGCCTTAGATAGACTGCAAATAACACATAGGGATGGCAGCTTTTAGCATATAACAAACTATTTCTATCATCTCTTTTGTTCAAATAGGTTTCTATTTTATATGTGTTTTTCTTCGGATCGATGTCCACAATTTGTTCATATTTCTGCACAGACTCCAGATTTATACATTGTAAATTATTTTTAATTTATTTTATAAAGTCTTCCATAATCAAATCTTATTCTCAGCATAAAGACTATCACAACAATCATCAATAAAATTGTTACGTTTTATCTATCCATTACCTAATATTAATGGACTGACTTCTGTGTGTGTATGTGTGTGTGTGTGTGTGTGTGTGTTACTGTTTTCTTCTAAACAGAGGACTTTCTTCAAATATTGTTTTGGCATTGGTTCTTTATTTGGTGGATTCATGGCTTTTGAGTGATGCATGCATTAGAGACCTTATGTGCAACTGTCTAGTTAAAAATATCCCTCTTTGGTTCACAGTTAAATACAAGGCTATTAGTCTGGAGACTATTACAAGCCTTGCCAATATTTAGAGGGATGAATCAAAACCTGTACCTTGTATCTGTGAGGCATAGTTCTTAAGTATTCTGCCAAGCCCTCCCCCAAAAGTGAACCCATCACCCCTTTATGTACTGCTGTGATTCAGATTCAAACCAATGTTGCTGCTGCCACAATGATGAGTGCTAACCACTATACAATCACATAAAGCTATCTGGATATATTAGTATGGGAGCCAGTTATAAAGTCAACTGATATTAAAGTCGACCTCTGTTTTGTTAACACACCTTGGTTAACGAAACAGATAGACGACAGTTGTGTAAGACTGCATAATCCCTGGGCTTGGAGAATATGCCCTTTCCCCAGTATTCCATAGTCACAGACTTAGAATATATAATTTTTATGGAGTATGGAGGATGCAAAAAGTAATGTTTTAAAATCACATGTTCTTCTCAAAATTTTTTTTTATTTTTTCAAATACATTTGAATGAATTCCATAATATTTATACATAGCATCTTAAATAACTATGCACATTATTTACATTAGATTGACACTATAACAGACCTTAATGTATACAGCCACTTTATAAGTATGTCCAATCCATTATCAAAGTGTCTGATCAATTATTGTATAGTGTCAATCAATGATAAGACTTTCCCCCGAGGGTTGTTGATAAATGGTTTTGGATAAATTTTTAGTCCTTTAATTTTAATTTCCAATAATGCTGAGGTCTTCAGTAGGCTGTAGAAGTCTTCCACAGTTGGTATTATGTTTGTAATCCATCTTCTTGTTATACACTTCCTTGAAATTGCAAGTACAGTCCATACTAGATACATGTTTGACATATTTGACATATTCAAATGAGGACCTTTGTTCACATTTAATAATACAAGAGCTTTAGTTAAATAAAATGATTCATTAAATTAAGCTTGTAGAAAGTTATTATTACCATTCCAAAATGGCTTAATTTTAACACAATCAAAGAAAATGTGGTCCAATCTGCATTGTGTACTTGCTCACATCTCCGACATATTCCTTTTATGAAAGAACTAATTTTACTGATTCTGTCTGGGGTCAAGAATGCTCTGTGCAAGCATTTCCAATTAAAAACTTTCCAATATTGTGTAAAGGATGTATATTTTATTGATAATAAGATACTTGTTTTAACATCTTCAGTTAACTGTATTGAGTGTCTTTTGTTATATATTTCCAAAATGAGTTTTTTGGTGTTGCTTTATATTTTATCAATATTTTGTAAAATTTTGAAATACTGTTTCCCATGTCAAAGTCATTATATATGATTTTATATAAGTATTTCGTAAATTTAGGTATTTCTTTCAATGACGAATTGTTAATTATTCTATTTAAATCTTGTGAATATGACAGAATACTCTGTAAAGTTAACCAGTTCTGTTGTGGATTTTTTTGTTGTTTTTATTACGTGTATATCTAAAACTTTTAGTTCTTTGATAAATTGGAGACAACAAACAAATCATTTCTGTTCCCAAGAATTAATAAATTCTCCATATATTTATGTGGAAAGTTCTTTGTGACTATACATAGTGTTAAAAGATCAAACCAGATTTTTTAAATCTATATTTGCATTAATACCTTTTCCTAAATGAGTCAATGTAATAATTAATCATACATGTTTTAGTGGGTTTAGTTATGTTATATTGCATACTAATACATAATATGTGCCATGGCAAATTGTTTTTTATCTATCTGAATTTTTTTTTTGTAAATCAAATTCATTTATTGATATTACAGTTAGTAATTTTTTCCAATTTGCATAGTAATTAGGACTTATCCAATCTGAGATTGTTTTAGATACTGATGCTTTTATATATGTTTCTATATCTGGAAAGTTTCATCTTCACTGTTTCCATGGGCTGATATAATGTATTAAAGCTATTCTGTTTCTTTTGGGAAACCATAAACATTTTATTAGGCATGAATTTCTTTAAGTATATTCCTTTCTGGTAACAGTTGCATTGCCAAGGCTATATATTTATTAACTGTAGTCTATCTTCAAATGTTAATATTATTTTGTTCCATTTTTCCACAGAGATTTCAACTGTATTGATGGTATTATTGTAGTTTTTGAGACTAATTAATTATTATCATTGCATAACTCAATTCCTAGATATTTTAATGTAGATTCTTGTCTCCCTGTGATGTGATCCCCCTTAGTCTGAAGTTCTTTTTTATTGAGGAATAAAAATTTTGATTTTAATTTATTGAAATGGAGTCCTGAAGTCATGTGAAATTTGTCAATTAATATATCCAATTCTTTTAATGTCTCTTTTGTATTAGATAATGTAAGTAATATGTCATCAGCAAATAGAATTACTTTAGAATTACATTGTTCATAAACATCTATTCCTTTGATTTTTATATTGTTACAAATTGAATCTGCCAATATTTCAATAGCCAGAGCAAGTGTATAAGGAGATGAGGTGCATGGCAAAGAGAGAGGTGGCGAAGGCTAAGGAAAAGGCATATGATGAGTTGTATACAAGGTTGGACACTAAGGAGGGAGAAAAGGACCTGTACTGATTGGCTATACAGAGGGACCGAGCTAGTAAAGATGTGCAGCAGGTAAGGGTGATAAAGGATAATGAGGGAAACGTACTCACAAGCGAGGAGCGTGTGTTGAGCAGATGGAAAGAGTACTTTAAGGGGCTGATGAATGAAGAGAATGAGAGGGAGAGAAGGTTGGATGATGTGCAGATAGTGAATCATGAAGTGCAGTGGATTAGCAAGAAGGAAGTAAGGTTAGCTATGAAGAGGATGAAGAACTGAAAGGCTGTTGGTCCAGATGACATACCTGTGGAAGCATGGAGGTGTTTAGGTAAAATGACAGTTGAGTTTTTAACTAGATTGTTTAATGAAATCTTGGAAAGTGAGAGGATGCCTGAGGAATGGAGAGAAAAGTGTTTTTGTACTGATTATTAAGAATAAGGGTGATGTGCAGAACTGTAGTAACTACAGAGGGATTAAATTGATCAGTCACAGCATGAAGTTATGGGAAAGAGTAGTGGAAGCTAGGTTAAGAAGGGAGGTGATGATTAGTGATTAGCAGTATGGTTTCATGCCAGGAAAGAGCACTACAGATGTGATGTTTACTTTGAAAGTGTTGATGGAGAAGTACAGAGAATGTCAGAAGGAGTTGCATTGTGTCTGTGATGATTTAGAAAAAGCATATGACAGGGTGCCTAGAGAGGAGTTGTGGTATTGTATGAGGAAGTTGGGAGTGTCAGAGAAGTATGTAAGAGTGGTACAGGATATGTACAAGGGTAGTGTGACAGTGGTGAGGTCTGCGGTGGGAGTGACAGATGCCTTTAAGGTGGGGGTGGGATTACATCAAAGTTCAGCTCTGAGCCCTTTCTTATTTGTAATGGTGATGGACAGGTTGACAGACGAGATCAGACAGGAGTCCCCGTGGACTATGATGTTTGCAGATGACATTGTGATCTGTAGTGAGAGTAGGGAACAGGTGGAGGAGACCCTGGAGAGGTGGAGATATGCTCTAGAGAGAAGAGGAATGAAGGTCAGCAGGACTAAGCATACATGTGTGTGAATGAGAGGGAGGATAGAGGAATGGTGAAGATGCAGGGAGTAGAGGTGGTGAAGGTGGATGAGTTTAAATACTTGGGATCAACAGTTCAGAGTAATGGTGAGTGTGGAAGAGAGGTGAAGAAGAGAGTACAGGCAGGATGGAGTGGGTGGAGAGGAGTGTCAGGACTGATTTGTGACAGATGAGTACCAGTAAGAGTGAAAGGGAAGGTCTACAAGAGGGTAGTGAGACCAGCTATGTTATATGGGTTGGAGACAGTGGCATTGACAAAAAGGCAGGAGTCAGAGCTTGATGTGGCAGAGTTGAATATGTTAAGATTTGCACTGGGTGTGACGAGGATGGACAGGATTAGGAATAAGTATATTAGAGGGTCAGCCCAGGTTGGAAGGTTTGGAGACAAAGAGAGGCAAGATTACATTGGTTTGGACATGTGCTGAGAAGGGATGCAGAGTATATTGGGAAAAAGATGCTAAGGATGAAGCTGCCAGGTAACAGGAAAAGAGGAAGGCCTAAGATAAGGTTTATGGATGTGGTGAGAGAGGACATGCAGGTGGTTGGTGTGGCAGAGCAAGATGCAGAGGGCAGGAAGAAATGCAAACAGTTGATCTGCTGTGGTGACCCCTGACTGGAGCAACTGAAAGAAGAAGAAGGAGAAGACGACAATAGGTCTATATGAGGTAATCCACTGTGGTACAGTGGTAGCATTGTTGCATCACAGCAAGAGGTTCTCCTGTTTGATTCTGGGCTGGAGTGCCTTCTGTGTGGAGTCTGCATGTCCTCCCCGTGGTCGAGTGGTCTACGAAAGACATGCGTGAATGGGCGTGCCTTCGCTGAAGGTTGGTCATTGGGCTGGCAACTCAGCACCATAAAAATTGATTGCCAATCATTAGCAGACTGGAGTTCCGCTGTGGCGACCCCGAAAAACCGAAAAGACAAGCAACATATGTCTATATGAGGTACAGAGGTTTTGGGATTTGTTTTCCTTTAGGATTGATGTGATTAAGGAATATCTCCAAGAGGGTGGTATTAAGGCTTGTGACTGAATTTCTAATAGAGTTTTATGGAAGAAGAATAGTATCTTTGAAGGAAAAAGTTTATGTATTTCCATAATTATGACAGCTATACCTGGAGCTTTATTATGTTTACCCTCTTTTATTGTATCTGTAATTTCTTTGTAGGATATGGGTGATTGCAGATCTAGTTTTAATTTTTCTAGTATTTTTTTATATTAGAGCATTTTTCACCTAGATTTAATTGATCAGTATGTATATTTTCTTTTTGGAAATGTTCCATATAGTGATTTCTATATGCATCAAGAAGGTCACCTATATCCGAGACATTTTCCCTTTCTTTTCATGGAAGATACTTTTAATGTATTAGCTTTTGATTGTATTTTGATTCTTGTGGATAAATTATGTAGATATTTGGGAGAAGTGGCCAAGGTATTCATTTTTAGTTTTTCTAAAGCCAAACTAGTTTTATGTGCTAGAATTTCATTGTATTTACTGTTTAATACCTCTACTTTCTTTTTCATCTCCAAAAAGCTTTTACTGGAAAAAGTTTAGATTATAGATTTAATAATTCAGAATCCCATTCTCTGATGTTAGGGTTTTACCCTATATGTAAGCTTTTAATGAGTCCCATATAATTATTTTATTTATCTCTGTGGTGTAATTAATATCTAAGAAGAACTGTAATTCAGATAATAACCAGGCTTTGAACTCCTTAATTTTAGTTATATATGCTGGAATTCTGGAGTTAAAGATTAATGGTTTGTACCCATTTTGAAGTTTTAGTATCAATGAATTGTGGTTTGAAAAGGGGCAGGGAGTGATTTAAAAATTAATGATTTTGGAGTGTAAGTCATGGGCAGCAAATATTTTATCTATTCTAGTTTGGGTACCAAATCTGTGATCTTGATGGTAAAACAACAATTTATCTTCTTTAAATTTGAAAGTATCTACCAGATGAAATTATTCTATCCACTTGTTTAAAGCTTTTGATGCAGCAGATATATGCAGCGACCTTTTATTTGTAGTTTCAGAAATATCAAATATACAGTTAAAGTCTCCTCCTAATATTAAGTTGCCTTTATAATTATTGGAAATGAAATCCAAGCATTTTTTAATAGTTCCTGTTCCAATGCCTGGGAACCAATATAGATTGGCTACAGTTCATATTTTGTTATATTTAACTATTACTAATGCCATAAGACCTTCTTTATCTTCATACTTATTAATGATTACTGGGTTAATCACATTTGTTTTCCATAACATTGTTACCCCTTTTGTGTTTGTCTTATAAGTAGATTGCACCAATATCATATATTCCTTAGGATTCCGTTTGTAACTGTCATTTGTTTTGAAATGAGTTTCTTGAAGGAAGACAATTTGTGCTTTGTTCAGTTTTAAATATTTCAGCAGATATGATCTCTTCCTAGGATTGTTTAAACCATTGGTATTTAAAGATAAAGTTAAATCCATCTTAGGTTATTTAGACTATGCATTTTTGTTTTATTGTGACTATTTAACATCTTCCTCTGATAACTATAAAGTATATGTCTGAGCTTTTAAAGGAAATTATAAGTTTTATATCTTGAGTCTTTACCAATAAAGTAATGTTTTGGTCAGGCATACTAAAAATGTTTTTGTGAAATAAATTTAAATTAATAAATGTTAAAAAAAACTAAGATCTGCACTAGTCATGGAATGAAAATCATTCCTAATCTGATGGATAAACCTAAGTCCATCAGGTTATCACTCATACCTTGACAATA
Source organism: Protopterus annectens (assembly GCF_019279795.1). Lineage (NCBI taxonomy): Eukaryota > Metazoa > Chordata > Ceratodontiformes > Protopteridae > Protopterus > Protopterus annectens. The sequence goes on from NC_056742.1 coordinate 360,607,225, forward strand.
CAGAACATCTGACCTCCATAAATTGAATTATCATATGGAGAATATTTGCAATAGGAATAAGAAATATTTATATTATTTTGAACATATATAGTACTATTGTAGTTTAGACAGAAGTGTAATACAATATAAATGTGTACTTATTGTATAAACAATTAATATTTACATGAAAGATAGATGACAAGCAATTCAGTCATAGTAAAGTAGGATGTATCATGTATAAAACCTCAGTAAAAGATTATAGCACACAGTTATTTAACATATTCACCCTTTTTGATGGTCTTTCAAAACTTATTACTTAATATAAATAGATGGCAATAATATTTATACCTAATGTTTATAATACAATGTATTTTACTGGATATATCAGAAGTTATATTTCATTGTTATCCAGCATTTAAGTAATCACTTTGTTGCTAAGTGACTTAAAGCATCACGTTTGGTTTATGTGAACATTGATGAAAGTTAGTGCATTTTAATTATCAGTGCATCCTTCTTCCCCCCATTTCCTACACATAAGGATTTTCGGTACTTACGTATTATAGCAGTCAGATTTTAATGGTTGCGAAATGCGCATACCAGCACAGATAGGAGTGCATGAAATAACTGAGACTGTCTTTGTAAATTTGTAGCACTGCCCAAAAACTTTACATTTACTGTAAGGTGGTAATCAGAATCTGTACTGCTGGGTAATGTCTTCAGATTACCTTCGGGAACACAAGAGTTGAGAAAACCCTCTTCCTGTTGTTTGCATTATGCACGCATGCCATAGATTTCATGGCTGCTATCATACTCTTGTTTATAATTTTTTGAACTTGCAGAAGGAATTCTTCAGAGAATTCAAACACAGGCACTGAGCAAGTGTTTTAGCTACACTTGCTTACTTTTAACCATTATTGTATTCGCAAATTGTAAAAAAAATAAAGGTCACCAAAACCATTACTTCTGGGTCTGTGTTTGCCTTCTCTGAAGGATTCCTCTACACAGCAAATACAATCCGTTCATCACAGTGACAGCAGGCATGACATTTCAAGCCTGCAACACACACGCAAAAACAGAAAGAGGGTTTTCTCCACTGTTTCTGTTCCCAAAAGTAATCCGAAGTTATCCCCCAGCAATACAGAGTCTGAATACCACTCTCCAGTGTTTCATGGCTCCATTTCTACCGAAGTAAGTGAAAATTTAAACTGTGAAAATCTGGTTACAATAATACATAAGTACCGCATTTTCATATCTGCCATTTCTTATTATAAAAAGAGTGAAATTATAGATTAAAAACAACAAATTCACTTATTGTGATTAATGATTACAAGTTCCCTTCCCATATTCATACATTTACATTTTATGACATATACTGAAAGTTTTTAGATTTAAATGGCAATATTCTATTTTGTATAATCAGCAAAGGTTAAACTGAGTGATTATTGCCAATTTAATACTATTTGTTCAGAATGTTATTTTTACATTCTGTGACATTCCTAGCTCAGGCTTCAATTGTTTCCCTTGAATAACTTTGTCAGTTTGATGTCATGTATAAAACATTAGTTACCTTGGTAACAGCTTAAGTATTATGTATGGTCAAGATGGGTTACAAAACTACAATTCAAGTTAATACAATTATATGACTAGTTATGCACATTGACTTAAATTAGAAATCATCATGCTTCCCCTTGATGTTCAATATAGAGTATGTCATTTATGACGAGTTAAGACAGTAGTGCTATTATACACAAGCCCATGTTATTAAATCCTGTCTTTAATATCTAAATTCAGCAGACTGCTTCATCTTATATGACGATTATATATTTTATGTCTAGATTTACTAAAAATCATACATTACATAACTATTCTGTTTTTTTTGGCTGTTGCTTAGTTATTTGAGATACCACAAGATGCAATGCTTATTCTTATTATTAGCTCCTTCCAAGCATGTTTATACAGTCCATATAGTTTAAATTATGAGACCCTTCTAGTTTCTTATTTGTTATAAGTATATTTCCATCCTTACATACATACATATCAATGCTTCAAGCACGGGCAACAATGCCCATCCAGTTTTTTCCAGAATACCATTCACTAATTCATGTGGTGTGTTTCCAGGCAATTCTTAAAATATCCAAACCAATATTTGTCCTGTTTCATTTCACCAGCCTGTTCCATGCAATGGCCACTCTGACAGTGAACCACTCAACACACCTTCCATTCCCATGGATATTTCCACAAAGGAAATCTGATGACTCTCTAGTACTTCCCAGCAACCCCAAACACCCCTAGAATCAGCTATCACCATATGCCCAACATGTCCAAGCAAGCTCACCTCCAGGACCACTGCAAAGGGTACTGCACAAGACCAAGTGCTCATAGTCTTTCACAATAACTCGACTTCCACTCTTATGCAAGTGCTTAATGTGTTAGGATCAAAATACTTTTTAAATATAAATTGCGCTTATTATTATTTTTTTTTATCAATCAACTTAATGAGCTAAACAAAGTGTTGGGAGACCATCAATATGTGTACTTGTGGTTTAAAACAGCCCCTTAATTATATATATATTTTAAAAAACAATAACTTCATTGCCAAGAATCATCACAGAGGCTCCTCAGAGCTGTTAAGCATTATCATCACTCTATCTCTGTTACCATAGCAACCTGGGAGTGTCTATTTCTGTTAATGTGTCTGTGTACTGCATACCAGAGGCTAGTGATGCAACTGAAGCAAAGCTTCACTTCACTGCAACTTCAAGCCTAAATTCCCTCCTTTTCAGCAAGGCAGCAACCAGGAAAAGAACGAAGAGCAAACAGATAAAAAAAAAAAAACTCCCAACAAGCCACCACAACAAGCAATAACACATTCTTCCACCCTTCCCACCTCTCACTCAGCAGACGTATAAACAAACTATTCGCTGTGAAAATATCCCAAATCACAGTTTTATCTACCTCCTTCCCCTGGATCCAGGCTAAAACACCAAATGTCTCTTCCTAATACACAAGCATCAGTAAACCTCAATCCCAAGCCACAACCCACAGCTTCCCGGAGATGAAAATGGCAACATACAACAGCTACCAGACACAGCTGCATCCACACATATTATGTCAGGCTTAATGAAACTGCACTCAAAGCTATGATACCTGCCATAATTGATATTAACTATGTTTAGACAGGATAATAATGACATTTGTATTAGCTGCCAGACAGAGCTGCATCCACACACACCATATCAGGATTGATCAAACAGCACTCATTTGTGATACCTGCTATAATTGATATTAACTATATTTAGACAGAATAATGATGACATTTGTACTAAGAGCATGCTACTATTATTTAACCAGGATATACATGACATTTCCAAATCCTACTTTAACTGAAGAAAGCATTAGTCTCCATGACAGCATTTTTTTTTCAAAACACTCTGCTGTTACTGCTATTATATATGATGTTAATTTGTTACATTTGAGTCTGAACTCTGATGGATGGTACCTTGCTGAATTAGTTAGTTAATTACATTAATTATCATAAGTAAATTCTGTGAAAAAGATAAGTATTCACTGAGTTCAAGTAGGGGAATAGAAACTTCTATATTTGTATTATATACATTGCTTTGTTTGGCTTGTATATAATGCAAATAGTAATCCATCTTGACCTACCTTTGTTTGTGAAGAATTATTGGACTTTTTGAACATTCTGAATAAATCATTACGGTTTCTCAGTTGTTTAAAAAAACCTTATTTTTTTAAATAAAAACAGATGACAAGTGATGTACCATATCAGCTGATACTTTGAGAGATGTAGTTGTAAGAGTTATTTTTTTGGGACAGCTATCTTGGAATCAGTTTTTTGTTTCTTCTTTCTAGCATCAGTCCAAGGATTTGTTTCTTTTATTGTTTTAAGAGTAGGGATCATCCATTCCATTTCTTCTGGGATAGACACTATGTTGCTGTTTCTGATGAATATAGTAGCTTCTTTTAAGTCATTAAAGGTTCTCATCTCATTGTCAAAAAGTATTTTTATCTTGGCTGGAAAGGGCAGCTGTGCTTTAATGTTGTTTTGTTTCAACAGTTTTATTATTGGCCAGACTTTTTTCCTTTGTTCTAGTATTCTGGAAGAATAATCACTGTCAAACCTTATCAGGCTTTTATTGTATTTTAAGGGTGATTTTCTCCAAGCATATTTTAATATTAGTTCCTTGTCCAGAAATGAAAGAAATTTTATAACTATGGATCTAGGTGGAGTATTTGTTGAGTTAGAAGCAGGTTTCCTCAGTGTTCTGTGTGCCCTTTCAATTCCAAATGAAAGTCGCTCTTTCAAGTCTAAAAAATCAGGAATCCAGGTTGTTAAGAATGAAATAATGTCTTCTCCTGCAGTGTTTTCAGGCAGACCAAAGAGCATTATGTTGTTTCACCTTTCCCTGTTTTCTACGTCATCTATTTTGTTAAGCAACCATGTATTCTGTTTAAGCAGAAATTCTTTTGGGAATTCTTCCTCTTTGAGTCTCCCTTCAATGTCATTTTGTGAAGTCTCTATATTTGTTATTTTGTATGGTGTTGGTGTAATAGTTCCTTAAGAGTATCAGTCTGTTTTTTGAGAATTTAATTTGAGGTTTTCCAAGTCATTTTTAAAGCCATCCATCTTCAAAGATAGTTCTGTAAGGTGGCTGTCATCAATTTCAGCTCTTTTTTCAAAGCAGCATCTGGATGAGAATTCCTTGAGTTGTTCATATTCAGTGACTCAATATACCTCCAAGTTACTTGACAGGAAAAGTTTTGTATATCGCCACCAAAATTGATATTTATGTAGTTTAGTAGTTTATCTATAGATTTCTGACATTTTAAACTTGAAAATAATAACATTTCCCTATATTATTATACTAGTTTATGGAGCTCTCAAAATTCACTGCTCTCAGTTGGCCATCTAGCATCGAGGCTCCGCCCTTAGAAAAATCACATGTTCTGATGTTTTGAGGTTTTGTCTTGGAGTATGTACAATGATATGTTAATATCTACCTATATATATATATATATATATATATATATATATATATATATATATATATGTATTGTATATGACCAAACTGTCTTAATGTCGAATGTAAAATACTCGACAAATAAGTCTGATCATACACAAAAAAAAAAACAATAATATTGAGAGACAAAGACTATTTCCTCTCCTAATATTAAAACTAAAATCTCCAACATAACAAAAGCCTCAAATTTGTCTGAATAGTGGCAGTGTTACAGGAAGATTTCAATGACCTTAAGGTGTAGGGTTGGGGTGTTGGGGGAAGGGACAACATTAAGGTTAGGGTTAGCACCCATTACTAAGGAGGGTGGGGAGCACCTCTTAACTGAATGGGTATTACTGTGCTGTCATGGTTAGGAAAGGATGCAAGGAAACTAATGTTGAACAACAACAGTGGATTTATTTCCTTAAATAAAATTTATGTTCAAGCCTTCACTGGATGAAAAGGTTGTATAAAAAAACTTTGCACTTCAAAGCATATAAAAAGACTTGGCTTTTGAAAGAAGCTGAAGAGTAATTCAAATTTTTAGAAATTAATGAAAATAATAATGTGCATGCTGTGGGGAACTCAAGATGGAGAGAAAACTGAAGGGTGCACTGGAAGGGGTGTGTGTGTGTGTGTGTGTGTGTGTGTGTGTGTGTGTGTGTGTGTGTGTGTGTGTGTGCGTGTGTGTTGGGGGTGAGACAGTAGGCATTCCCTAGTGCACCATTTCACCTAAGTCTGTCCCTGTACACAGAGTTGTTGCAACATTATCATTATTGCAACAGAATACCAGTAACTACGAATATCCCTTTGTGAGATGGGGCAACATAGTGTGATACTCAGGCCTATCACAATGTAAGAGCATTGTAGCTACAGGTCAGTCTTTCTGTATTACTCCTAAAACTTTGTAACATGAAGAAAAAGTTGCTTATGAGGGTAACAGTGATAGTGTGAAACTTAGACTGGAAGTGCCCACAGGGCCCCCAAAATGCTAACACAATCCCTGTAGTCAAAGGCCTCTATGGCTAAAGCAAAAAAGCAAAGGTGATAGAGGATGTCGTTACCCAGTACCTTTTGTAATATGTATGGCTTCTGAAAGGAATGGGCCTATTCTGAAATATGTTTTATCAACTTTATATAACACTTTCAATACATTAATAAATGATTGAGGAAACTCATTTTTTACTAGAATTAAAGGCAAGTACTCACAATTTATATTTTCAAAAGCTTTTTCAGTATGAAGACTAAAACTCACTAGCTCTATATTAATATTTTTAACATAATCAATTAAAGTTATTATCATCTTTATGTTGTTTTGAGCATGTTTATTTATAATAAGGCCTATCTTTTCTTGAAAGGCCCTTCTCCCACAACATGTCCATTTGCAATTCAGTGACATCTTAACCCTGACTAGGTAAGACCTCATTTGCATGTTTATTAAATTACATTTAGTACCACAATGTGTAGATCATTGCTGATCAGCACTTGCAGTACTAACCTGCTACTATTGTAGGTAGTGACATTCATTATAGTCACACACACACACACACACACACACACACACACACACACGTAGACAGATATGAACACACACAGACAAACAAAACATAGTCCTGTACATGCCCCCACCCTATCTGCTATCCTGTGTTTCACCGCCACCATGTTATATTTGAGTGGCATTATAGCACTTATCTGTTAGGCCATGATGGTATTGTGTATCCTCTCTGATTCCTATACTGTCTTTGGTGACAGTGTGGCACTTTACTCCAGGAGTCATCCCTGGTGCCTGATGGTTCCCCATCCCAATCTCATTCAAGATGTTGGCACCATTACTACATTTTAAAGAGTAATGTCTAGTGTCTAGTGCATCCCCCATCCCTGTCGCCCATCATAATGCTAGTGCCATTACAGTACTTTAAACAGTAATCCCTGGTGGCTAGTCATTCTCCTCAACCCCTGATCTCTGTTATGATGTTTGTGCCATTATGATACTTTAATAGCAATCCTTGGTGTCTAGTTGCCCCCCTCCAATGTTTGTATTAGGCAGTTGAACACAGCCAAATATCACAACATGGTGGGGATGACTGGGCAGATATATACAGCTTAGCAATTTCTTGAATTGCTGGGAGATGTAGATGCCTTCTTGGAAGCGCTTCTGGGAAGAAAAAACATTCCTAATTAGCATTTGCCCCCCCCCCCCCGATGCCTCATTAGCATTCAATATGGCCATGGGCCAGCCCTTTACAGTGCTGTACAACTTCATATTAGAGGACCATGCAGCACTGTGTAAGGATGTTTGCTGATTTGGGGAAGGTACTGCATGTACTCTGTGCACACTTGACATGAGTCTGGGCCTCTGTTTCATAAACTGTAAGAAAACTTTGAGACAAACATCTTATAATCAACATTTAATAAAATAATTGGTCAATATGCTGAACTCCTAGAAGGATTTATCCTGTTTCACTATTAGTGTAGATAATCTATTTCCATGATATCAGAATATTCTTATTTTGAACATTAATGTATATTTGTTATCAATTGTATTACTTTGGAGGAAAGCAACTTATAAATTCAATATATTAGTCTGCCTATACCTAGGAATTTATTTTTTTATTAATTTTTGGATTTACAGCATGACCTCATAGGTATCAATTTGTTTTAATAATAAGTTTCAAATAACTTAGCAAGTACATCATTATTATAGAATGATTGTATTGTACCCTTATCTGTTTGCAATATACTTTCTTCATTAAGTGTCCCATGATATTTTCAAACTCTTCTAAAATATCTTCTATCTCTTGTTACCTACTTGTTATTTTGTAAGCATTTAATGGCATTAATGACTTGAATTTATTTAGAATTTAGCTCTGTTAGCTAATGTATGTTATCTTCTATGAGGCAAGTTTGCATTTTTTCTAAAATTATTTCTTATGTTCCAATGTTTTTTGTATTTATTGTTTTCATCATATCTAGTAGAATGTTTTCTCCCTTCATAGGTTCATAGGTTCTTACTAGGCTATCTGCCCAAGGGCATTTATAAGCCTAGCCCAGAGTTTTGTGGCTTTCGCCACCCCTTTAGTTTGAAGGAAACTATGCCCATTATTTTGCTGTGCCTCTGTCAAGCAGTGACACTGAGGTAATCCCTGGGGTATATCTGTGATCTCCCATCCATTGGTCAAAATTTCTCTTGAACAAGGCCAGCGAGGTGCTCTGCCTCACTGTGCGGGATGTACCGGGATTTGTTCCACAGCATAGGGAGTCTCTGGGTGATTAATCTGTCCCTCCAGCACGTCCTATTAATAACCGTGTCAAGGTTTAAGTCTCCCGCCCTTGTAGTTCTGAGGGATCTAGATTTTTTGAGGTGAAGCATGTTCATCAAATCTGGGTTTGACATGGCCTTGTATGCCAGGCACAGGTCACCTCTGAGCAAGCGGTAAGCGACTGAATAGAGCTGGAGTTCTTTCAGTCAGGCAGCATAAGACATATTTTTGAGACCCTTTATCCTTTTGGTGAGGAACTTTTGGGGCCTTTCCAGCTGCTGCAGGTGTCGGGTCAGATACATTCTGAATGGGGCATTGTACTCGATCATTGGTCTGATGAGTGATGAGTACAGGGGGATGATGACCTCCCTTGATCTAGATGTGAATCCCTTCATGATCAGGTGGGCAATGTAGAAGGTCTTCCTAACTACTTTAGCAACGTGAGTGTCAAACAAAAGGTTACTGTCAACCTGGGTCCCCAGATCCCTGATAACTTCTTCTGTGCTCAGTGGATTGCCACCTATATGGTAGCTAGGGGTAACCTTGTTTTTCCCGAAGGGTATGACTATGCATTTCTTGGTGTTTAACTTTAGGCCATGGCTCTGGCACCATTTATCCGTTTCTGTGAGACCCTTCTGAAGGATATCTGTGTCAGATATGTCTCGACTATACGCCCAGTTTGCAGTCATCTGCAAACTTTGTCAGCCATAACCCTCCTGTGTTTGTTTGTACTTCAGAAAAGTAGATGCCGAACAAGAGTGGGCCCAGGACTGAGCCCTGTGGGACACCACTTGTGACAGGCTTTGAGTCTGACATGGCGCCAGCAACTCTGACCCTGTGGGTTCTGTCACTTAGCCAGTTTGCAACCCATCTTGTGATGTATGGGTTTACATTTAAGCTGATGAGTTTTTCAATGATACCTGAGTGGGGTATTGTGTCGAAAGCCTTTGCCAGGTCGAGGTAGGCTGTATGGACTACCTTTCCCTCATCAATGGCCTTGGTGACTGTTTCGAAGAAGTCAACCAAGTTTAAAAGGCATGATCTGCCTTTGACAAAACCAAACTGGGTTGGATCCAAAGTCTGCAAGTTCCCTATGTCTTTATTTATGAGTTCCATTATGATCCTCTCCATAGCTTTGCAGATCAGGCTTGTCAAGCTGATGGGACGGTAATTTCCAGGGTCGGTGGAGGCACTGCCTTTGTGAAGTGGGACCACAGTTGCCGTCGCCACTCCTATCCTGAGGTGAGGCTAAGATTAAACAGCTGTCCTAACTGCGGGTTTAATTCCTCATTGAGTTAAGTGGAGCACACGCCGGGGACACCATCCGGTCCCATGGATGCTGTGTTTTTTCGCTGGAGAGAGCAGTTCTCACCTGGGCGTTAGAGATGTTTGGGGCTACAATCCTCTGGTATAGATATCTCTCCTTTGGGGAGGGGAGAAGTTTGCACTGAAGCTGTCAGCCAGTATGTTGGCAATGTCTGTAGGTTCAGTAATTTTCACATCATTTTGAACTAATTCTGAGCATATCTGGGAGTTTCCTCCCAGGTTTCTAACATAGCTAAAGAAGGCCTTATGATTGTCTTTTGAGTCCTTAGCGATTTTTCTCTCAAAATTTGCCTTGGATGATTTTATGAGAGCTCTTAGTTTTTTACTTATAATGATCAAAGGTGTCTTACCTTTTAAGGATTTTACTCTATCTTGAAGTAGCTTCCTCCTTTTGTTGTAGAGCTTGTTTATGGCTGGGGTCCACCAGACTGCTTTGCCTGGCTGGTATAAAGAGTCTTTGTTTTGTTTGGGATTGCCTGATCCATGCAGTCCTGTAGGTGCTGGTAGAAGGCATTTGTAAGTGATTCAGCGGCTTCTGTACTTAATTTTGGTTATTTTTATTTTATACTGGAAGTCTATTAATTTTATGTGCCACTCTGATTGTATTTGTGATCCAATGTATTTTGAAGAACAAACTTCAGGCAAAGAAAAAACAATCCAAAGGTGGTAACTTGTAGTAAAAATGCCAAAAAATGTTTCAAAAGATGAGAGCTTTAATAAGGTCCATGAAAACAAGTGCTTTTGCTCGGCTAAATACCGAGCTTTCTCAAGTTAAAATAAGACTGCTAGTAACAACTTTAAATAGTCCTTTACCCAGTCACATGATTAATTAACCACAATTTTAAAATCAATTAGCCACAAAATTAAAAGCAAATTTAACAAAAAAACACTAAGCTACAAAAATGTAGCAAGAAAATAAAAATAATGCATATAAATAATCAGTATGAGATTATATGCATTCTATTTATATGCATTCTTTTTATTTTCTTGCTACATTTTTGTAGCTTTGTGTTTTTTGTTAAATTTGCTTTTAATTTTGTGGCTAATTGATTTTAAAATTGTGGTTAATTAATCATGTGACTGGGTAAAGGACTATTTAAAGTTGTTACTAGCAGTCTTATTTTAACTTGAGAAAGCTCGGTATTTAGCCGAGCGAAAGCGCTTGTTTTCATGGACCTTATTAAAGCTCTCATCTTTTGAAACGTTTTTTGGCATTTTTACAAGTTACCACCTTTGGATTGTTTTTTCCTTGCCTGAAGTTTGTTCTTCTTGCTTTGGTCGTTTGGCCTTTGGCATTTTTTGTTATCCAATGCATTTTGCCATTTATATGTATAATGTCATTGCATCCCAAAGAGTGATTTTATTTGTATTCTCATTCTCATTAAATTTAAAAAACTTATTTCATCTCAAAGTCAGTTCATAAAATCATTCTATCTTGTAATATATTTTGAAATTCTATAACATACTGGTAGCATTTTTGCATTTATTGTTAATTTAAAAAAAGTGTATTATGATATGTTACAGGACTTGCAATTATTTTGAAGGGATCCAGTTTAGAGGTTAAATCATTTGAAATAGATATCTCACCAATAGCAATGTGAGTGCAAAAATATGTGTATGTGTTAGCGAATTATTTTCTATCATCCTTTAAACTAAACATTCCAACCTAATTGTAATGCCTTAGTTTTCGTAAAATATTAGGAGTTAAAATGGCACTTGTATCTTCTTTTTCCAGCACATAATTAAAATTCCTTCCTTTTATCAAGTTTCCTTTGTATTACTTGGTAATATCACAAGATGCTTCTTTGCATGGTTAGCACCTAAGCTTCATATCCAGTAATTGCTTGCCAAAATAATTACATTATTTTGTTATTTAAGAAGTATCCAATTTTATCATCATAAATAAGCTTTATTTTAGACATTATTATATTATCTCCACAGTATTAATGTACCTGTATTATTCTCCTTATAGCATAAACCAATTATTTCATACGGATTTATATTAAATCTCCCCTTTTCTTCATAATAGATGATTCTTGTATAAAAGCAATTTAAGTTTTGTTAGGTTTTAAAATCTTGCATAAATCAACTTGCATCTGGCTACTGTCCAATTCATTTATATTAATAAATAATATATTTAGATTTTTAACCATTGTGTTTATTCATAAAAGTTAACGAAAGTTGTGCACCATGTGTATACCAGGTGGACGTTTTGGAATTTCTCAGCAGCCCTAACATGGTGCTCTAGCATGAAAACATGCAACACCACATAAGACTGTCTCTGAGGCTGTACTACTTGAAAATGAGGAGGATCAGGGTAGAAGCATATATAAATTAGCCATGTGCTCTCTGCCCAGAACCACCTCCAGGAAGGCATTTACACTCTGTGTGAGTCATAGAATTGCTAAGCCATGTAGATTAACATATCTATACCCACCACATTCAAAATGCTGTGTTTAGCGACTGTGGAAAAGGTAAGAACTGAGAATTTCAGTGGAAAGGTTAGTTTGGGATATGTGTGAGTGACTGTATATTAAGGGCTGTGTATGCATATGTGATATTGTAAGGGGATAATAAAAGATTGTGTGTGTGTGTGTGTGTGTGTGTGTGTGTGTGTGTGTGTGTGTGTGTGATGCGGGTGTGAATGGCTGTCATACTGCTACACACCTCTAGACTAACAAACATTGTGTATAATCAAACATAAAATCTAAGAAGGCACGGAAGCCACTGCAAGACACACCAAGTTTAATATAAGGTATAAACAGATAAGCAATTTCATCTTTACACAATAAAACACTTTGAAGTCTTTTTATTAAAAGACTTAAACACTGCAGGATATTAAAAGCAACTGAACATCATAAGAACATGCACCTAAAAATCTAAATAAATTAAGAATAATCAGAAATATAGTAAAAGCAGCTGAATAAAGTGCATTTTTTAGTAAGTAGGAAAGTAGGAAACAGAAGATAATTAAAATTTAATAGACTAAGGGGGGGGGGTGTACTTCCCAGATGATCTCTCAGTAGTCAGTAGATTGAGATGAGATGAGACTAGTACGAGTATCCAAAATCAGATTTATGGTAGGGGACAGGCAACTCAAAAGCCACCAAAGTTAAAAGCACACCAGGGGATAGCACAGATGGATGGGAAAAATCAAATGCAGACAGGCATCAGCAAGACACATAGCACTACAACTAACTAATGATGTAACCTACTATTTGTATTAAATGAGGAATGCAATTTCTCTGCACCTTAAAATAATTAACTGGATTTTATTTACTGTCTGCCAAAGGATTATTTTCTAAATGACCCTAGTCAAGACCTCTTAATACTCCAAAAGAATAAAAAAACTAGAACAAAATGCAATGTAAGAGTAAAAATAAAAAAATGGGAATAACCAATTCTTAAATGAATATCTCCTAAATCAAATGCAGACAGAGATCAGCAATAGTCAAATGCAGACATCAGTCAGGAATAGTTAGGCAGAGAACAACAAGTTACACAGCATTACAGCTAAGTAAAGATGCCACTAAATACTTGCACTTAAATGAGGAATGCCGTTTCTCAGCTCTCTCACTAACTAGCTGGATTTTATTCACTGTCTGCAAAAGATTTCTTTTCTAACTGACCCTTACCATGACCTCTTAAAACTCCAAAATGAAAAAAAAAACTGAAACAAAACAAAATGCAATACAAGAGTAAAGATAAAAAATAGAAGTAACTCAACATTAAATAAATAACTCGTATCCAAAATCAAACACAGAGACAAGTAAGGAATAGTCAGGCAAATAACAATAAATCACAAGGGCTCCATATAGGAGAAATAAAAGGTAAGCTGTAGCTGGAGTTACCTTGTCATAGTCTGTAAGGAATTTCTTTGCTCTGTGTAGAATGCCTAGTTTTTAATGGGTCTTCTTGATGCTATTGCGGATATATAAATCAAATGCAAGACTGCCATCGATTGTCATGCCACAGACTTTTGTATGTGGGGTAACCTCAGTCATTCTATTATTTAAGGAAGAAATTGAAAGTCGATTTTTTTATGGAGATGGGATTTAGGAAGCAAGAGTAGAAATTTAGTTTTTTGGGAATTTAGTAGTGGGAATTATCCTGTAGCCAACATTCAACACAGTTAAAGGCTTTTTGAGTAATTCCCTGAAGATGTATTAGGTTGTTGGAAATGCATATTAGGGTAGAATCATCACTGTATTGCATGACAGGATTTATGGAAATTGCTAGTGAATATATTACACAGCAGAGGGCCTAGAATGGAGCCCTGTGGCATACCAACATTGATAGAAATTAAAGTAGATTATCTACATAAGGAGAACAGGCTTTCCGTTTAAGAAGTAATGATTTGATGTAGGAGGTTGGGATGCGTTACAGGGAGTGTTTGCTGCCTGAGTAGGGGGTGTGCCAGGATTGTTAGAAGGTAAATCTTAAGTAATAGCTTTAATGCTTTCTATAAAATGTGTGTTAAACTGAGCAGCTCTTTTACAGGGAGTGTTAGGACTGCTAGATGTTCCAGTGTGCAGTATTTTATGAAAAGAAGAGCAGAATTTTGGGGTTGGAAGACTGACTTATTAAGGGGTTACTGAAGTAGATTTTCTTGTCTGTGATAATCTGTCTTTCAGTATGGTTACCTAGTTCTTTAAAGTATTGTAGGTCTTGGGGAGATATATACATTAACCATTCTTCCCAAGCCTTATCTTCTTCATTACATTTGGTGTCTGCTCTGAGTGGATAACCAAGGTTATTATTTATTCTTTGTGTTCTAGTTGGAGCTAGACTATTCAGGGCTTTCAGGAAGTGAGTTAAATTTGCTGCAGCTTCACTGAATGGAATACTTTTTCAGGATAGACCAGGTAATGGAGCTTAGAATTCTGATAAATGTACCAGGGTTAAAATTAGTGAGGCTCTGGGGAGTTCTAAGTAAATCATCGTTAGACGTGATGAATACCTAGTCTTTTTGCACATACAGGGAGGTGATCACTCAGGGAATCAGAGAGGGTGCCACTGGAGACTTGCTTAGTGGAATCGGATACCAAAATCCAGTTGATAACTGAGGCAATGTTTTTGGTATACTTACAATATGAGGGGGAGAAAAATGGGGTGTCAATTCAAATAGGTTTAGGATAGTTGATGGATATTTTATGGAGATAATGTGCCAATCAAAATTAACGTTATCTAGAATTAGCTTTCCATTAGAAATTGTATGTGAGATCCAGTCTATGATGTTTTCCAGGCTTGTAGCATTATTACCTGGGGGAATATAGACTACTGGGTCTACTTTGAAAGATCGAACGTGCATTTCACCGACACCCACTATGCCGAGACTAAATGTGCGAAATATCTCTTTACCGACAGTTGATATCAGTGAATTTCAAATGGCCGACACAAATACTGCACTATTACCACTTGTAAATATAGTTTGCTACAAAAATGTATAAATAGGGATATCCCTTTATGAATTCACATAAAGAAACACGTAATGATGGCGGAGATTTCGGAAATTGGACCAGGGATTCTGGGAAATATTTACCAAGCGATATTATCACAAAGAAATAAAAAAATGTTACTAGTTGAAGGCTACTTGTACCATTTAGAAAGAAATCAAAGAAATAGACATTATTGGGGATGTAAGGAGAAGACATCCTTAAAATGTAAAGGAAGAGCCGTTACTGTTTTAGTAACGGAAGGTGAGCAACTTTTAAAATCTGTCCAACACCACCATTCTGCAGATCCCGCTGAAATAGAATGTTATAGTCTGTGTAGTAATATCAAAGTTAGAGCTAAGTACAGTAGGGATAACCCATGTTCGATAGTTGATGTGGCAATGGCATCAACATCACTTGAAGCTGTACAAGGTATACCAACTAGAAAGGCTCTGTTACAAACCATTGGTAGAGTACGAAGAAAACAAAATATACCTGAACGCTGCCATGACATAACTCTAATGACTATTAGTTGCACTGACTACCCTTTAAAGTCAGGAAGTTTTATTTCTAAACGTATGTGTGATAAAACAACTGATAGTGTAGTATATACGTTTAGTACAGTGACTAATTTACAAGATATGAGTACTGCTTCTATTTGGCTAATGGATGGGACTTATTTTAGTAAAGGAGTGACCTGTCGACAGCTGTACAGCATTCATGGACTAGTGAAATGTGGTTCTTACAATAAAGCTGTACCCTTGGTTTACGCCTTCATGAGTAAAAAATCTCTTAAGTGTTACAATTTTCTTTGGCATTGTATATTTTATTTACTAAGTACAAATGGTCTGGAAGTTAATGTGCAGTTTATCTTGTGTGACTTTGAAGTTGCAGCACTGAAGAGTATTAGACTCAATGTTACAGGAGCTAAGAGCAAAGGTTGTCTGTTCCATTTTGGGCAAAACATCTGGCGTAAGGTGCAGAGTCTGGGATTAGCATCAATGTATAACACAAATTTGTCATTTCAATTGTCTGTAAAGTCTCTGGTAGCATAAGCATTTGTACATGAATCTGAAGTAGTGAAAACGTTTGAAGAACTAAAAGTAAATTTTCCAGTTGAAGGACGAGAGTTGTTAAAATATTTTTCTGATTGGTATATTCATGGAAGACTGCGTAGATTTACAACTAGAATGTCTAGCACAATTAGATTTCCTCCTTTATTTCCCATTCAGTTTTGGAACGTTTCTGAACTTAACGAGCTACATTTGCCACGGACACAGAATTCAGTTGAAGCATGGCATAGGCATTTAAAATGTGTCATAGGATCTCGAGAAATTGATTTGAATTCACTTATGCATTGCTTGTGTAGAGAGCAAGACAGGGTAGATGAACTACGGGTACGTATGGCAACTGGTTGTCCTCCGTCCCCTAAAAAAACGGAAGCTAATCAAGAGGCGTGAACGATTTCTTACTGTATTAAACAATAGAAAAGAATACAGTGCCACTGAATTTGTAAATAGTATAGCGAGACTGTTGAAAGTTTGATTTCTATATTATTGCCGGAATGTATATAATGAACTTTATAGCAATTCCTTAAGAGCAAGCATAAATAAACGATCTGGAAGAACATCTTGTATGTTTGGAACCATTTATTTACAAATATGTAATCGTTTTGTCACAGTTATAGCACAGTAGTGCAGGATATTATTTTACATTTCAAAGCCGTCACTGCGAACTAAGTGGAACCGTTTATGTAAGAGAGGCAATTTACGTTACGATGAATATGCGGATGTTCGTTTTATTTCTAAATCTACTATGTTTGAGTTGACCTTTTGAAAATATATATTGGAAGAAGACTTTCTGTTATGTTTTTTAAAGCCACTAGGATATTAGTTTGTATAAGGGATTACTGTTGTTAAGGCGCACTAATTTACACAGTGTCAGTGAAGTGCACGTCGAGTTAATGAGTAGTCGGTCAACTTATTTGTCGGTGATTTGGGGTCGGTAAAGTCTGTGTCGGTGAAATGCACATTCGGTCTTTCAAAGTAGACCCTCACTACTACACTATATAGTTACTTAGTTTAAGATGGAAGATAAGGAGCTCAGCACTGTGAAATTTGGGAATGCATTTATTATAGGCTAAGATTTCAAAACAGTTAAGGTATAGTAAAGCTACTCCACCACCTTTTTTTTGAGTTGTATCAACAATGATAATAATACAAACATGGAGTGATATTTCAGAGTCAAATATATGGTGTTTTTGCCGTTCTTCAGTTATGGCAAGAATATCTGGTGTACTGTGGGATTTCCAGGCATGGAGTTCTGAAATTTTATTACAGATGTTAATATAAGTGGGGTGGTCGGGATGAGTTTTGGAGGTTACTGGGGAGTCTAGATGGAAGGAGAGGCTGAGGTTGGGATGAATTTCACCACAGAGTGGTAAGAGAGAGAAAAATTGATATGTTTGATAACTTTATTTTTGTTTAACTTTAGCAGTTAGCTTTGTTTTGGTAGATGGTTTAGTAATTTGAATTTGAAGTAAAGACTGGGTGAGCCATTGTATATAGTGGATGTTATTAGTGTGAGGTGGGATGATTTGAATGGTTAGAGGTGGATTGCACAGTGGGAGAAATGTGTACAAAACTGAGTGATGTATGGTAACTTGTAAGGTGATAACATTTGTAGAGCAAGGATGTAGCAATATTTAAGAGCAGGATGGTATGTAGCTTTGTATAGCGATATGGCAGATAAATAGGAGCTAGAACACTGGGTATGAATATAGGAGGGGTAAGAGCTAGAATACTGGGGTATGAATATAGGAGGAAAAGCTAGAACACTGGGTATGAATATAGGAGGGGTAAGAGCTAGAATACTGGGGTATGAATATAGGAGGTGTAAGAGCTAGAATACTGGGGTATGAATATAGGAGGAAAAGCTAGAACACTGGGGTATGAATATAGGGGGGTGGCAGTAGATAGCTGAGTAGGGTGGATGGTGTGCGTTGTGATCACTGTGGTTAGTTAGTAAATATAAGAGAGGAAATAAAGTTGAAGTGCTTAAATGCAGATTGATGGTTTAAGAATTGTGTGTGTATTCTTGTGCCCAGGTAATGTCTATAGTTAGGTATATGCCTTTAATAGGGGTGGCACATAGGTGGTGCTTTTGGTGCAGAACACGTCCTATAAATGCAATGCCATGAGGGGTGGCTGGGGATTCAGGGTGTAGGGAGTATCAAGAAATAGCTCCAACACCAGCAGGAGTCCTTTATCTGTTATCTATCAGTGAAACAACCTTATGTAATAGGAACATTACTCTACCACATGCTTTGGAAGCACAGGGCAGTTACAGTAGAGCTGTTTAGAAAGAGTAAAGGACTGCAAAACACTATGAATCTACAGGTGAGTTTTCTTCAGACAGTCATACTTTCACAGTAAACAGACTGAGTGCAGGAAAGTTTGCAGAGAGGAGCGGAACAAACTCAATTTGCCTGAGAGATAAGCAGCAGGAATATAATATATAACCAACTACCTGAAGGAGGAAAAGGAAACGTTTTTCACTGAATTTGTGTCGCTGATTAGGTATTTGCTGAAATATATATATATATATATATATATATATATATATATATATATATATATATATATTCATACACACACACACACACACACACACACACGGGTCTACTTTGAAACATCTAAAACCCATAACATCTAATTTCATAACATTGAGACTACTACATCTAAAAGCCAAAACATCTAAAACCCATAACATCTAATTTTATAACATCTAACACTACAAATCACAAGAAAATAACATCCCCTTCACATATAATGACACCAAACTACCAAACACACTTTTTACTACGTTTCTGCAGGGGGGAAAGCCCCCCGCACCCCCCATAAATTAAATATACCAACTCCAAGATTGCACTACAGTGGGAAAAAGTTAATTTCCTAACCCCACTGTATCAAGACCCCCTGCAGAAACGTAGTAAAAAGTGTGTTTGGTTTCATTATATGTTGTTATATGTGGAGGGGATGCTATTTTCATGTGATCTGTACTGTTAGATGTTATGAAATTCAATGTTATGGGTTTTAGATGTTCTGGTCTCAATGATATGAAATTAGATGTTATGTGCTTTAGATGTTTTGAAGGGGACCCATATATATATATATATATATATATATATATATATATATATACATACATATATATATATATATATATATATATATATATATATATATAAAATTCTAGTACAATAATGCATTAAATTGTGATATATATATATATATATATATATATATATTAAAAAACTCATATTAAAAAAGGGAAAACACACATACAGTACTGAATATTAGCAATTCTTGGGCATGGGACTGTTTTCTGCAATTAAGCTGTTACATTAGGACTAGCTTGTTATAAAGTGGGCACACAGTAATAATCCATTTAAGAGTACTTTGGGGTAAACTCTTGCATACTACTCATATAAAGAATATTGTTCTTCTTCTTCTTTCAGCTTTTCCCGGTTAGGGGTTGCCACAGCAGATCACTGTCCACTCATGATTGGCAGTGGAGTTTTATGGGTGTCGAGTTGCCAGCCCAACCTTCCGCAGAAGACACACACATGCACGCACTCACATCTAGGGCCAATTTAGTGCGTCCAATCCACCTACAGCATATCTTTGGGAGGTGGGAGAAAACCGGAGCACCCATAGGAAACCCACGCAACCACAGAGAGGACATGCAGACTCCGCACAGAAGGCACCCCAGCCGAGGACTGAACCGGAGAACCTCTTGCTGTGAGGCGGCAATGCTAACCACTGCACCACCGTGGCTGCCATATAAAGAATATTGTTATTTACTTAAATAAATACTATGCTGAATTAGTAAAACAGGGGTGACGCAGTTAAAGCATTGCATTAGGGCATATTTTACGTTTGTTGGACTCTGTATGATTTTGTTGCATATGGTTTACTCCTTTATATCACTGTGGTTTCTTAGTGCAGTATCTTACACAGTTTGAAATATGCTTTCATTAATTAGGACATGCTGGTGTGGAAGCTTGAGTAGCGTGGGGCATATATCCTACCATGTGTGTTTTAACATTTTGGAGTGAAGTACCAGTAGTGTGTGTGTGGGGGGGGTATTTATCTGGATCAGTACCTGCATCTCGCTTTTGTGAAAATGTTGAGTTATTATGGGGGTAAAGTTTGGAATCTGACTACAGGGAATCCAATCAAATGTTATTATGTTTTAGTGGGGGTTGTGTGTAGGTTAAATGGTATTATATACATATGTGTATGATGGCATCTTGCAAACAGTGACTTTATAATGAAGTTGTAAAGCCGGTGTCATTTTTGTTAAGTTTTGGGCAAAGTATTTCGGATAATGTATAGCAGATAATGATTACCTCATCAATTGATTCTTAGGCTGTACACATTGTTTTTCTAAGTCCTTCTCACTTAAGGTCTTCCACCATAAACCAGTGATATGCATGAAGAAAAATAGTAGACAGACCACCAAACTGAGTAAATATAGTTAATAAAATCTAGACAGTAAAATCCAAACAGTGAGATAAGCGCTTTCGGGTCAAAGCCCTTCATCAGATAACTCATACAGTCATAAAACCACAGTTTTAAAAACATAGTCATCCAGTCAACCTTCAGTATTGGACTCTCAAATCCCATTTAAACCAGGATCTTTATCTGCTGCTAGTTCAATGATCCATTTGGTTTCTACAAATTCAGTAGTATTGGTTATATCCCTGTCTCTAGCATTTAATCGTACTATTTGTAAAACCATAAACATGAAATTATGTCCTGGATTCTTCTCTATGTGTTGAAATAAAGGCTTGAGTTTGTTTTTCAAATGTATTGCTGACAGGTGTTTCAAAATTCTCTTTTTGAACTTGCAATTAGTCTTGCCGACATAAAATGAACTAAATTTTCTACATTGAGCTAAGTATATAATGTTATGTGTTCCACAATCTGCATACTTATTCAAATAATATTGTTTGTCTGTTATAGGATTTACAAACAAATTATCCTTTAAAATATATGGGCAGGCTTTACACTGATTGCAAGCAAAGGTGCCTTTGCGTTGGTATAGTGGCTTTTTGTTGGCAAATAAAGCATGTTCATGACATAATAAATCCTTCAAATTTCTGTTACATCGAAAAACTAAACAAAGGTAATGATCCTACTATATTTCTTATTTTTTCATCAGTTAGCACACTTTCCAATTCCATTTCACTATATCACATATACCTTATACACTTGAATATCATACGTATTTTGTTTTTATCCATATTCCTATATCTTGGGCTAGTAGAAGTGTCCGTTCTTACTGAAAACCATAGTTGTGCTCTGTCAGCCCTATTTTGCTTACTAGCGTTTGCTGCCATTTTCTAGATCTTCATTAAATTGTGTCTCACCTGTACATACCCTGATGTTCTGTCGACCTTTCCTTTAATTATATTACTGAATGTGTGCCTTGAATGCATGCTATCGAATGCCAAAAGGCTGTTCTTACAACAACGTTTCTTATATATGGACGTCTGTATACTTCCTTCATGACTCTTAATGAGTCTTGTATCCAAGTAGTCTATCATGGTCTCAGAACAAGTTACAGTAAATCTTAAAAAAACTTGTAGTCGATTCTAAATATCTAATAAATATATCCAACTCATGCCAAATGCCTTTCCACAGAAGGAATACATCATCAACAATGCTTGTATAGTATCCTAAGTATCTTGTCCAATCATGTTCAGTGTTAAACATTACCATATCTTCCCAATAAGCTACTATCAAGTTTGCATATGAATTAGCAAGGTGTGCCCATCGCAATACCTTTCTTTTGTTGATAATAGTTACCCTGATATAAAAATATATTGTTCTCTAAAATGAGTTTTAACAATCTACAGATAAGTCTAGTCATATTGTCATCCATGATAGCACTCCTTATTAATACAGATCCAATGGTTTTTAAGCCATAATCATTGGATATCACCATGAATAAGTTAACATCTAACGTAACCAATAAACATCCTTGACACTCATTCACTTTTAAATATTCATACAATGATGTTAAGAAGTGAGCAGTGTCTCTACAAATTCTAGGAAACTTCTGCATAATTAATTTTAACTTACATTCTACCCATATCGAAACATTTTCTATCACCCATTCCCTACCTGATACTATTGGTCTCAATGGTGGATTAAATCCATTCTTATGAATCTTGGGGAGGGCTTTAAACATGGGTATAGTGGGATGTTCAATACACAAAAACCTATATGATTCTGTTGTCAATAAATTGGTGTCCCTTAATGTTATTAAAGTCTTAATCACATTATTAATTATCAACTTTGTAGTTAATGGAGAGAGTTGCAAATCCATGCTCTCATCCCTAAGAAGATGCGTAATATTATCATGATAGAATTGGTGGTCCATTACTACCACTGCACCTCCCTTGTCAGCTGGTTTAACAACAATGCGCTTATCATTACACAGTGCATTCAAAGCCTTTTTTTTGTGCATATGAAATGTATTACATCCAAACATTAATATAATCCAAGATCACTTCATTATAAACAGAGCCCATGCTGGGCACAAATGTTAGACCTTTGTTTAAAATGTAAATTTGCTCTTCAGATAAAGAAACATTACATATATTATATACAATACAGTCACCATTCTCAGTCAAGTTGATATTCACTGTCGTTTCACCTCCATATGATGCGAGTGTCTCCATTTCCATTTGTTCTTCTTTCTTGCTGGAAAGGGAAGCTCTGGAAAAGAGGAACTGGTTGCTTCATTTGTTTTAAAAAACTTTAGGTCTCGCTCCTAAGACAGAGGGCTCAGATGTGCAATTTACTTCCATTGCCAAAAGGACCCTCTCACCATTAGACACACCCTCCATGTTCTCATTGGTTGTTGTGTTTTGTTACATAGGTAAATTTTCAGGGATGGCAGGAACTAGTAAACCATTTCTGTTGGATGTGGAGGCGGAGTTTTCATCAGTGATTGTTTTATGAGATGCATCCCCACCTCTTTCTTTACCTTTTGAATTAACAGGGGGTTCAGAACCCTTCTTAACAGTGTTACATTGTTTAATTCTCTCCCGTGGCCAATTAAATATATTGCCACAGAGAAAATCATGATAGTCTCTCACCATTTTATTTGTTTCAGTTTGCTGCAGTCTTGTATCATACAACAATGCAGCACAGAACATATCATCCATTTTATTAACATAATACTCATCACTGGATCTGGTTTCCAACTGCCGTTGTGTAACTTCTATCTGTTGCAGTAACTTCTCCTCTTGTGGTCTGAACAATTCTATCAGCAATCTCATGTAGGAGAAGCCGGTCTCCAGATTTAGCTGCTGCCATCGAGCCAATAATTCAGGGTAGGTTTCGCCTTGTGTGGGCATACAGAGGACACAAAGTCCTCTGGGAATGATTTTATGATGAATGCATGCCTCAAGGTGAAACCTTTGCCACTGCAAATGTTTTAATTTCATTAAGTCATTTTCAAGTGTTGTAATTAATTCACAGAATTCAGTTTCTTCATTTAAGTTATGTGTTCTTTCACTTGAACTAATTACCTTAGAAGACACATTCACTTTCAGCAAAGGGTTGCAAGTTGATATCACACATCTTCTCACCCTTTCTGTAGAACTCCTCATATGCTGTTTTTGTGGACAGTAATTGTACACATCCTTGTTTGTGGCAGAGTGTTTGTGTAGGATACAACATAGCATTCTGGAATCCCTGCAGCAGCTCAGCTGGTTTTAGTCTAAGTGGCATTTTGCAAGGAAGGGATGAGCAGGAAAACATCCTGAGGGTTATACATTCTAGAACCTCACAGCAGCACAGCATCTCAGCATTCACTGTTTCTTAATACTAACTGGAACTCTGTGTGGTTTTACTTTGTCATATCCCCCCCCCTTTTTTTTTTTTGCTGTTGTTATTGTTCCCTATGCTAATCCTTTCCATGATTCAGGTTCAGCTGCAGTACAGTCCATTAAAGAGAGATGGCTGTATCTAAGCCCAAGGCTTGCTAATTGATTTAGAAATGGTGGGGCTGGCTGAGGACAACCTGAATTCCAAGAGGAGACCTTCATGGAATTTGGAGGAGGCCGGAGCTGAAGGACCAGCCCTAGCTAAGAAGACTCAGAAAAAGACTGTCAGAGATTCCTCTGGCCAAAGGTTCACCCCATCCTGCTCATCTGAAATATCAACAGAAAAACAAGATAATATCTCTGTTGGGTCTTCAGGGCTTAATATTATTGATACGGGTCAATCTGCTGAAAATTGTTTAGATGAGTTTATAAATTCCTTGCCAGAAGAAGGGAAGGTTAGGCTGTTTGACTTAGCCTAAGAAAGAAACTTTGCTGCCTCTATAGCTTTAAATTATGGAGAGCGAGTAGGTGCTGATGTCCAGGTTGCACAATTATTTTTACCCAACTTACATAGGGGGTCAGGAGTCATACCTTATGGCTACCCTCAGCTTTACAGATTCCAGTTCACCTGGCTCTCCCATAATGGTACATGTTCCCACCAGGGGTAAAGACAACATTATTAAAAGAGGAGTTTGTAGATATTTTTCATCTAGTACACAATGAGGGAATTAGACACATACTGGATGCTCACAACATGCCTAACAAGGACTTGATGGCAGCCTTAGCTGTCATAGGGAAAAAGGTGTCAGCCAGAACACCGGTCAGAAACTGAGATAATTGGTCTCTGTGTTTTGTGGTATTTATGGCCATGATCACTAAGAAGGTTCCCACCCAGGCATTGCATTTATTAGCTTATTTATTAGCCATAAGGGAAGCCCACCATGGGAAAGGGTTTTTTTGGTTGGTTGAATTATGATCAGCAGTTCAGGAAGCTGAAAGCTCTCCATGATTCCCATAGGTGGGAATCAAGTTGTCAGACTGATAACAAAATAAATAAATAAATAAGGATAGTAGGATAGTTGGCCCCTATTCCTCCCCTCCATGGTTTTTGTCTAAAATTTCCCTTATCTGCCTGGTTCCCAAGAAAAGGGAGGGTGAGTTCAGGTTGATTTATCAGTTGTCTCACTCAGTAGGGGGTTCATAAATAAATGCATTCCTTGAATGTGGTACACATCCGGTACGGCTGTCTCTGCCCGTCCATAGAGTACAGCTGCAGCAGTTAGGCTTTTCAGCCATATGGCACTACTGCAAAGTGCTGCTGCAGCCGTTTGGTTTTGGCGATGCAGCTCGCAGGGAAATGTCCTGCGAGCTACACTCCAGAAACCATCGCTCTTCTTATGAGCATTAAGATGATGTTGAGGCTTGGATGCTCGTTTAAGTACTTTATTGTATACAAATACATCAGGATGGATGGCAGGAACATTAAACGTAAACTAACTGTCTAACTGACTGACTACATACTTGCATATTTTCAGACTGGCTGCTCACTCAAAATGGCAATCTGGCTTCCATGTGCTCAGCAGTTATCTGCACATGCTGGCTCACTGGAAAGCTTCTTAAAGGCATATCACATGGTCTAATCTACATTCTCCCTCTTTACTGATCTGTCTCATATAAATAATGACATTTCAGTAGGCATGCAATTATTCACACTAATAAAGAAAAACAACAGTCATGTCCAGGTTGCCGTGTATCTGGAACTAGGTTTTGAGATGTGACCTGATCTCGTGACATAATAGTTAGGACTGTGTTTATCAACAGGGACAGTCATTGGGGAATGTTCTGCTAGAGGAGCCTCAGGGATTATCTCAGGAATGGGGATTGCTGATGGAATGTTCGGTGGAACAGGAACATTGGACAAGTCACTCTAGACTCTTTGTCACAGGCAAGATGCTGAAACACTGGTTTGGACACTGGTAACAAATGCTTCTGATTTCATTTGAATTCCATTCCTTGCGATTCCACAATGTTTGATCTCAGTTCTCGACACAAATGTTTCACTAATCCAATGCGCTCAAAACCTTTTGACATCTGCATCCTCACTATCTCCCTTTTTTGTAAAGAATGGAGCAGTTTGCTGGATTTATCATAGTAAGACTTCTGGGACAAATGCTTTTTTAACAGTTGGGCTTTTACTACTTTGATATTCTTAGCACATGGAACTGATAAATATGTGGTTCTGGTTTGTCTCGACATAAGTCTCTGGGCAGGTGAACCAAGATGTTTATCATGAGGAATGTGAGAAAAACATCGACATTGTCATGTCTGGATTTCTCTAACAGTTGTTTTGCACTTTGAACTGCACATTCAGCTAAGCTGTTTGAATAAGGGTATTCAGGACTACTTGTAATATGTACAAAGTCCCACTCTTCTGCAAATTGCTTGAACTGCTGACTTGTAAACTGTTCATCATTATCAGAAATAACTTTGTGCAGATTACCAAGGACAGAAAAATGTGGATTCAACTTAGTAATGACAGTACTGGAAGTAAGGTTGTGAAGTAGGTCAATATCAAACCAATTTGAATAAGAGTCTACTAACACCAAGTAATGTTGACCATTCCACTCAAAGATAATTGTGGCTACTATTGACCAAGGTAGTTCAGGAATATGGCTTAACTGAAGTGGTTCTTTCTGTTGATGTAGTTTTGTACTATTACATACTGAAGAAGATGAAAGTACTTTCTCAATATCTCTTGATATAGAAGGCCAAAACACTAGACCTCTCTCCCTTATTTTTGTAGAATTATTTCCTGGGTGGGTACTATATACTCTTGTTGCAAGGCCTTTGGAAGAATCACCTTAGGACATTTCATGATGATACCATTATCTGACAAAATCTCATCTCTGTATGGAAAATAAGGTTGCATGTCTACTGGTAAACCAGATTGCTTGGAAGGCCATCTTTGAATGATAAGATGGTTGAGCTTCTGGAGAATCAGATCTAAAGCTGAGAGAGTTCCAAACTCATCAAGACATGTGAAGAAAATTTCTCACTTCCATGACCTCAAAATTAAGTTGCACACTGTTATGCTGTTCTGTGGTCTTTCTGGGCAATCTGGATAAGGTATCAGCAAGATAAAGACGTTTGCCTTTTATGTAAACAAGACTGCAGTTTGAGCATTATACATTGCAATCTAACTGGAGCTGTATGTATAGGCTTTCTCAAAATAGTAACAAGAGGTTGGTGGTCAGTTTCAATCTGGATAAGTCCACCATAAATATAATCATGAAATTTCGAACATGAAAACACAATTGTCAAAAGTTCTTTCTCAATCTGGGCATACTGGATCTCAGTCTGGGTAGGTAAGAGTCCTCGATGCATAGGCTACTGGTCTACCCTCTTGAAAAATGACTGCA
Source organism: Protopterus annectens (assembly GCF_019279795.1). Classification (NCBI taxonomy): domain Eukaryota; kingdom Metazoa; phylum Chordata; order Ceratodontiformes; family Protopteridae; genus Protopterus; species Protopterus annectens. The sequence continues at coordinate 360,634,570 of NC_056742.1, forward strand.
CCTTGACCAAACTCAGAAGCATCACAGGAAAGAGTAACTGGTTTGTGAAAATCATATTAGCTGAGAATTGGTGGGCAGCAATTCTCTGTTTCAGGACATAAAATATTCTTTAGTGCGGTTCTGACCATGACCAAATTGCATCTTTGCATGTCAGCTCTCTGAGCAGTGCTGAAAGTTGGCTTAAACCTGGGACAAACCTGCCTAGATAATTGACTATGCCAAGAAAATGTTGTAGGGCTTGGACATTGCTTGGAGTTGGCATCTCGAGAATTGCTGTTTGGTTTGAAGGATCTGGTCATAAGTCTGAACTGGTAAACAAGTGGCCAACATAAGTAACTTCTTGTAGCCTGAACTTGCAGTTCTGAGGATTCAGATTAAGGTTCACATAATGTGCTGGTTCCAGAACTTTCTTGAGGTTTATGTCATGCTTGACTTCACCATTGTCTACTACTAGAATATCATTTACTATAATAGCACTGGGATATCCAGAAAAATGTGTGCCACTGCACACTGAAAGACTTCACTGGCAGAATTTATTCTAAATGGCATTCTCAGAAATCTGTATCGTCCAAATGGTGTACCGAATGTGGTTAACATTGAAGATTTTCAGTCAAGCAAAATTTGCCAAAATGAACTCTTTGCATCTAAGACGGAAAATACATTGACATTTGGCATGAGTGCAGCAACCTCTTCGACTGTGCACAGTGAATGATGAGGCCTTTTTAATGCTTTGTTTAGATCTCTTGGATAAATACATATTCTAATATCATCTGAGCTTTTTATGAGCTACTACCATGGAGGATACCCATTCAGTAGGTTCTTCTAATGGACAGATTACTCTTAGTTGCAACATTTTGTATAGTTTGGCTTTAACTCTGTTCTGCATAATGACTGGAACGTTCTGTGCTGGTCTGATAACTGAATTGACCTCTGGGTCTAACTTCATAGAGTACACAACTGGTAGTTTGCCTAGTTTGTGTGCAAAAATATCAGCATACTCAGAAAAAATAGTTTGGATGAAATTTGAGCTGTTGTCATGCAGGCATACATGGTGAACTCCTTTGTTAAGTGAAAGTAGTCTCATTTTCAAACTGTCTGAGAGCCTAATAATGACGGCCATGTCTCGACTACAAAAAAATTGAAAGTCATCACTGTTCCCAGCAGAGTAACATGAGCCTTTGGTTTGAAACTCATCACCACCATAAACAACAAGCTTCACACACTTTGCTAAATCAAGTTCTTCTGCAGCTTTTACTCTAGAAAATGTTTCTGCTGACATAATATTGCACTTTGAGCCAGTATCTACTTTGAGCTCCATAGGACTCGCATATAAACGAAACAGTTCAAAAGAGTTCATTCTTTGTCCACAAATCTACTGTATTAAATGTTTCACCAAGCACAGACACACCATCAACATAAACAGTGGGGTCCCAGCTTTCTAATTGATCAACTTCCCTCTTAGAATGCCCTCTTTTAAAAGAATGTGCCTTATTTGATTTACAAAACCTTTTGAAATGATTCCACTTATTACAAGAATGACACTGCCAGCCAAAAGCTAAGCACTTTTCTCTTTTGGGTTTGTGATTTCTACCACAATTCCAAATGTTGACTATAAAAGTAGGTGGGGACACATGTTTTGCTTTGCTGACTAACCCTTATGCTTCACTGAGCATGCTCTGGAATTTGCTGGAAAGACTCAGGATTTCCCAGAGACTGTTACAGGATCTACAGTAGCTGCCATGTGCTTGGGCCTGTTTCTTTTAACCATGTACTGCATACTATCCACATGAGCTTTGTCACTGTGCCTTCCACTGCTATTCTCATTTGTGAGAATACTTGTGTGCTTTTCTGTAAGCTCATATATCTGACAAATCTCAATGGCCTTATTCAACATTAAATCACTGTCTCAAAGCAAAATCTTTCTCACTGTGTCATTATTAATACCACACACAAGCCTGTCCCTTATCAACTCATCTCTCAAATCACCAGAGCTACATGTTTTAGCCTTATTTCTCAAGTCAGTTATATATGCTGCAAAAGGTTCATCAGGCATTCAATCCTTTGTGTAAAATAAGTGCTTTTACATTGTAATATTTGTTTGGGGGTTACACATTTCTCTAAATTTACATTTTAAGCACTCTTGATCTTCCCTTGTTTTAGCCGATGCCACTATATGGTGGTCTTCCCCTCCCCTACAAACACAGCAGGGGTACACACAAATGAATGTTGTCTTTCAATGGCCTCTGAACCAGCTAAATTAAGTAGAATAAATGATTTTTCACATGCATCTTTGTCAGAAAAAGCAGCCTATATAAAAATATTGTATTCCTGCTCAAACACTCTCCAATTTTCTGCAATATTGTTATCAAAGACAAGCGGTACCGGTCTGTGAAATCCTTCTGCCATGCCCATAGATTATAGTAAAACACAATGCAAACTGGGCCTTGTAATTATGTATGAACATTCACACACACCAGGTACTTGTAACAATATTCAAATGCACAATAAACTCTTCGAAATACTGTACTCTGTAAAATATGCCTTGAAATAACTGTACTTGCAAAATATTCTTTGAAACAACTTTGCTTTGTGAAATAACTACTTGCAAACACTTTGCACACTTCAGATACTTTGAATAACTTTAGTTAAAATGAAAAAGTAGCACATAGTGAAAAAATACGGTTGTTTTCCCTTTTTTGTACATTTGATGCGATTCTGATATTATTTCAAACATTTTTGTGATTATTTTGAATATTTTTATTAATATGTTACAGTTTCAGACATTTTGTTTAGTAAGAAATTAATTTTGAACATTCTGAGTGCTTTGTTTTATATTTATAGCAAAAGAAATCATTTAAGCAAGTTTTAGAACTTGGAATTTGTTTCTGACCTGTTTTGCAAGTCATTGAGCAGTTGGGCTGATCCACTCCTGTCTATTCCTCCAGCTTTAACTGGTTGCCTCATGGCTGTAACTCTAGATCCCATTCTTACACCATGTCACTCTTCTTATGTGCATTAAGATGACATTGAGGCTTGGGTGTGCATTTAAGTAGTTTATTGCATACAGATACATCGGGATGGATGGCAGGAACATTAAACTTGAACTATCTAACTAACTGACTGACTGCATACTTGCATGCTGTCACTCTTGCTGCTCACTCAAAATAACACTTTTACTGCACATGCTCAGTACTTATATGCATGTGCTGACTCACTGGAAAGCTTCTTAAAGGTCTGTCACACACACTGATCTACAAGAAGGACCAACTTGAGTCTTGACTGTATTTGGTTTAGAGGTTGATACCACTGATAGCGCCTTCAAGTTTCCTCCATACAAACTTCAAGAAATCTGGCTGTTACTTTGGAGATTCTTGGATTCCAGCAAAGTTCGAGTAGGAGACATCATGCAGTTACATGGTTTGTTGGACTTTGCCTGTAGGGCAGTTTATCCAGGCAGGATTTTCCTACGGTCTGTATCTAACTTGTTGAAAGGTAACAGGCCCAAGCACCACCTGGTACAGCTGACCAGATGGGTTAAGAATGACCTTGGGTTATGGCTAACATTCTTGAGCCAGTTCAATGGAGTTTCTTTTTGGCAGTCCCCTAGGACCACTGCCACCAATGTTGAGCTTTTCACTGATGCAGCTGGGGGGTTGGTATGGTGAGGTTATTTCATGGGACACTGGTTTGCTGAAAGGTGGCCAGAAAGCTGGCTGGGGAGAGGAGGAGGAGGGACATTGCATTTTTAGAAATATTTCCCACTTGGGTGGCAGTTTTAGTATGGAAGAATACATTAAATGAAAAGAGGACCATTTTTCACTCTGATAATATTGTAGTGGTGCTCACTACCAAAAAATGTTCTTTCAGGTCCAGGTGGGGCCACTCAGTCATCAGGCTTTAATTTTGCTAAATCTACAGATTAATTTGTCATTTTTGTGTGTTCACATTTCTGGCCATCTTAATCTTATAGCTGAGAGTCTTTCCCATTTCCAGTTTGCTAGGTTTCAACTCTTGGCCAAGCATTCAGATCCAAAGGGCACCTCAATTCCTGCAGACAAGGCCAGTGGGCTAGTCATCCACCCTGTGCATTGGGACAGTTTGCTATATAATATTAATCCCACAGAGAAAAGGTTAGGTTTGAGTTTCATGCAGGCCTTCACAGGGAAAGGAATTCACTCACAAGGTTACTCCTTGCATTCTTTCCTGATAGGTCATATTCTCAGACTTGTCTATGGAAGAATAGTCTGTGCAGGTCATTCAAAGAATGGAAAGATGGGTCTCTGATGCCTTTTTGTCATATATCAGGCATTCGTTTTTATTTCTGTTGCAGGGAAGGAGGTCATTTGGCTCTTGGGCCATTCTTTTATCAAGAGAGCTTCAATTTCGCCCATGGCCCATCCAGCTGGTCAGTCAAGTTTCTTTGATAGTAATTGTTGGATAGTTTGTTCTTTTTGCTTCCCTGGTCTTAGTTGGTTTCAATTTTGACAAATATGGTGTAAGATTACCATAGAGGAAGCCTTGCCCAATATTGTGATAATTCACCTGAGGGGTAATGATCTTGGTTAAGCCCCTAAAACATACTGTTGACCAAAATCCTATTTGATATGGACTTCTTGTGGGAGCTGTATCTGAAGGTGGCTTTCTTCTGGCCTGCCATCATATCGAGACTGTACTGGAAAGGCACTAGAAGGCCTGGTGCCATTTAGAGAGCCAGTCATTTCATCAGCCATAGAGTCATGCATGCTGCTAGCCAAATTGGTTTCCAGGTGACTTTGCAGAGTGATATTGAGAGACTGGAGCCTGATTTCTATGATTTGGGCAATGTTCATTTGAATAACATGGGTTTTGATTTGTTTAATTTAGATATGGTCATTGCTATTCAGAAGTTTTTCAAAGTTTAACTTGATTCCTTTCATAACCCAAATTTTATTTGTGAGGCCACCAATTTGAAGGAAACAGCATGTCACATGGCAGGTTGGTTGTGGCTTTACAGTTTCACTCCCCTTGTGTTCCCCCCTGTTCCTGTTCAATAGCCTCGGCTCTCCTAAGTTGGACCCAGATTTGACCAGTGGCCATATCAAGAAGTATGAGGCTTGTAAATAGGACTTAGATGGGTTTGCCACCAGGTCCACGGTAACTTGGAATACACACACATTTTTTTGAAGTAGTAGCTGGAACAGGTGGGGTTACTCCAACTGGCTTGAAGTAATGGTTTGATGGTATTTGTTTATATGTTGCATATTAATTATTTATGGCATCACTACTGGTTGTCATGGACTGTTATGTAATAAAAAGGTCACAAAGTCAGTCTGGGGTGTTTTATGACTCAACTCAGGGAACAATGGCGACTTATCCAGTAATGACTTATTGACCACGAGCCACGAGCTGTCATCGGGGTATGGGTTCAGGTGCACTCCCTATTTAAGGGAGTGCTTCTGTTTCTGCCTGCTGTGCTTCTATTTCTGCCTGCCAGATCCATCAACAGGCATGCCAACACTCCCTCCCAACCCTTTACAGCAAGGTCAGGTGGCAGCCTTAAGGCTTCACTCCCCTTGTGTTCCCCCGTTCCTATTCAGCGGCCTCTGCTTTCCTCAAGTTGGACTCTGATTTGCCTGGTGGCCACATCAAGGGGTATTGTAAATATTAGTTAGAAGGGTTTGCCACCAGGTCTGAGGTAGCTTAGAATATACACCTGTTTCTTCTGAAGTGGCAACTGGGACAGGCGGGATTATGCCAACCGGCTTGAGGTAGTGGTTTGATGGTATTTGCTTATATGTTGCATATGGATTATTTATGGCATCACTATTGGTTGTCATTGACTGTTATGTAATAAAAGGTTGCAAAGTCAATCTGGTGTGCTTTATAACTTGGCTCAGGGGACAACAGGCAATAACATGTAGAACATCAATCCACTATAAGTCTTAAGTGAATAATACAGTGGCACTAAACAACATCACAATGGTACCCTCCGAGTTCTCTGATGAAATATACTTGTGTGAGTAAGCTAATAACACAGGATGTGTGAGCAGTACTCAATCTTCTTTTGGTTTTTAATAAAAGAAAAAGGATATTAAAGGCAGTTTTGAATTTTCATTGTGTGCCTGAGCTAAGAACTTAGGATATTTGAGCAGTAGTCAAGCTTCATCTGTTTTGTTTTTTTGTTATTAGAAAGGAGACGTTTCAGAGAGTGAGACAGTCTTGAATTTTTTGTTAATTGTAAAGTGAGCATGCAATGTCCTATAACAGTGTGAACAGAGGTAAGGGAATAAAGAATATTGTCCCAGCTCATCATCACAATCTATAAACCGTTGGATAATGATTGAACCCAAAACAACAAAATAAAGTAAATCCACAATCAGGTCAACCACCAAAGCTGAGTAATTCAAAGTCTTTGCTAGTAATCCAAAACAATCATAAAACACAGAGATAGATGTAAGCAATAAGACCACGGCACCTGTTATTAAAGAAACATAGCTTCTGGGTAATGGTAAATAACTACACCACAGTGAATGAGTAGATGTTCATTTCTGCAGCTGGTTAATTCTCTGAAACATTCAGGCAGATAAATGCCTTACCCTAGGCAGTTCCAGGAGAGAGCACATGGCTAATTAACATACGCCTCTCACCCAGAATCGCTCATTGGCATCTAGCAAGGCTGCAGGGACGGCACCGTGGGACTGCATGTATTTATGTTAAAGCACTATGGAAGGACTATCTCTGAATACCAAAAAAGTTACAGGGAGATATACACATCATGTACACATTATAACTTTTCTGATTCCAGACCAATGTTAATGAAAAAATAATTTAATAGAAAAATAGGGATAATAAAACAGCCAATACATAAAGATAAGATGTAGGGGTAGGAAGGAAAGAAGGGAAATGTTTTTCCTTCTCATTTCAGTCCTTATTTGTTTTTCTATCAAATTTTCTTTATTGTCTATTTCTGTGTTTAAAATATTAATCATTACTCTGCACTACAGTCATAGTTAGTTACAGCACAACACAATTTTAGATTCCATTATAACAGAATGCTGTGTCTTAAACCATAAAATAAGGCTTCATTAATATCATTTCACACAGACTTAAACACCTGATTTCTAACATGTATTTGCTTGTATACAATTATGATATATTTGTTTAAATTTGAGGAAACAAAACAGAAAAAGGGGAGCAGCAAGAGGTTAGTTGTGGTGAGTGGAATGAAGATTAAAAGAGTTAAAATACAACTTAGACTAAGAGTCAAAGAATTTAAATTACAGTACAAAGAAGGTATAAAAAAAGAAAAAAAAATGCAGTAGAAACAAAGCATAATATCAATACCAATGTAAGTACCCTTTAGCTTTTTGTATAACATATAGCTATACTTCTACTAATAGCGAATAAAAGAAACTTGTACGTATTGTTAAAAAATTCAAAATGTTCCATTAAAAGACAATTTTCTGTGTTCTTCCTCCCTCACAGTTCTGTCAGTGTGTACTTCCTGTTACATACTGCATCATGAAATGAATCATGTTCATCATCTCTTTGTTTCAGATGGATATTACAAGCCATTCCTATCATCATACCTTCTGATTTTTAGTAATAAAACATTAAATAAAGGCAATTTCTCAACATATTCAAAAAGTGATCATAATAACAATAATATATATAGACAAACTGCATATATTCACATTTAGACAACTACTTTAATATAGACTGCCTTACGTCTTAATATATCTACTTGAAATAATAATGATATTCACTCATACAAATCCTTTAATTAATTTATTTATTTATTTACATTTGTTGACCGGGAGTGTCTGACTGGATGTAGGTCCATTTTCAGTGGAGGCCCAGGGAGAAAAGCTCCATAGTTAAAATAAACAGACAGTAGTTACATTGGATTACAATTTAGCATAGCAATTAATTACAAACATATTTACAGATGAAGAACATAGTACATCAGTAGACAACTAGAATCTTTATCTGCGAAGTACATAACAGACATTAATAAATGTTACAATAAGAAGTTCCTGCTGTATAATAAGTACTAGGCTTCTGAGCTTGCTATAATCAAGGTAGTTAGTGGGGTGGAAAGAAAAGGTAGTGGTTGGATGGGGTGGGTGATATTAGAGTGGGAGTTGCAAGGGCATAGCCAGCATGTTTTTAGGTGCACTTTTAGTAAAGTTTTGAAGTGGATGCATGATGGTACGGAGGTAATTGTGGGTGGGAGGGAGTTCCATAATTTGGCTATGGTGCAAGAGAATAGTGCTTCACCAGCAGAGTTATTGGTTTTAGTGATCTGCAAGTGATCTTTGTTGCTGGATCTTAGTGGTCTGGTGGTGCAATAGGGTTGGATTAGATTCTGGAGGGATCGGACATTTAGTGGATGGTTTACTAGTTTGTGGGCGAATGATAGTTGACACCATTGAAGGAGGTGAGGGAGTTCAAGCCAGCCTAGTTCGGCGAGTGAGAGACTGTGGTGACTATGGTTGGATGCCCCTGTGGCGAATTTGGCAATTTTGTTGTAGCAGGTCTCTAGCTTGTTTAGATCGCATTGCCTTAGGCTGGTATATATTGGAGAGGCATAAAGTAGGGTGGAGATAAGGTGGGAATTTGCTATTGAAATCTTTGCTGCTTTGGTGAGAAGTTGCTTATTTCTGTATAACGCTCCTAGTTTTTTGTGGACTTTTTTTATGGTCATGGATATGTGAATGTCAAATTTTAGTTTATTGTCTATTTCCACTCCTAGCAATTTGTTGTGTTCAGTTGGCTATATAGTGGTGTTGTCTTTTGCTGTGATATTAAACTGAGTTATTTTGAGTATGTTTGGTGGGTTGGAAGATGAGTAGTTTAGTTTTGTTTGGGTTGAGTATTAATTGGGTATCAGATAACCAAGTTTCAACAGAGGAAAAGTCTTCCTGTGTGACTTTTTGCAGTTTGGGTAGGGACTGGGCTGAGCAGATGATGGCTCAGTCATCTGCGTATTGTATGAGTGTGCCATGTTTGGTGGCAGAGGCTAGATTATTGGTGAAAACAGAGAAGAGTAGGGGTCCAAGGATGGATCCTTAGGGAACCCCTATGGAGACAGGTAGTTGGGGAGATATGTCATTGTGCCATACAACGGATTGTTGGTGGTCAGACAGGTAACTCTGAAACCAGTTGGTGACTGATTGAGAGAAGGATAGGTTATTGAGGACAGAGATGAGTTGTTTGTGTGGGACCATGTCAAATGCTTTAGATAGGTTTAGGAAAGTAGCAGAGGAGAGATAGCCATTGTTTTTATGCTGAAGGATAGGATAGCGTTAGTAAAGGAGAGTAAGGCAGTGGTGGTGCTATGATTTGGTCAGAAACCATGCTGAGTATTGGAAAGGAGATTGTTAGTAAGGAGGTAGTCTGAGACCTGAGAATGTATACATCTCTCCATTTTATTCCATTTGTAATAAAAATCTAAAGTAAACAATATTTTGCTAAGATCCAATATCACTCACAGTCAGAGTTTGCCAGCGATTTAAAATTTTAACTTCTAAGAAGCATGGCCATTCTGTAGTTTTAATGACTTCGATAATCTTGTAAAAGCATTTCAATATTTAATTTTTATTGAGATGTGCACAAAAAAAAAAAAATAAAAAAAATTTTACACTTTTTCATTTATTGTAAATTTGTTCTTGATCATCCTCTTTTGCTAACATCCCAAATAGTGGTATTACCTGTATATGTTTATAGCTTTTCTATATCATTGTTGTATAATAATGTCTTTACCTGTCTGCTTGGAGCTTTTCTCCCCGGGCCTCTACTGAAAATAGACATGTATCCAGTTAGACTAGCCCGGTCAACAAATGTAAATAAATAAAAATAAATAAATAAACATATGATCTTATTTATTAATTTATTAAAAGATGTAAGCATTTATCACATATAAAACAATGCAATCTATTATGTAATGACTCAATACTATTATTTTTTACATTAAAAACTCATCAGTATAACAAGTTTTGTATTAGTATAGTCCTTTGAAGGATATAAAGGATAAAATGCAAATGTCTGTGACTATTCAGAGATTGCAATCACCATCAGACTTTTGAAATCAAACATTTCTTTATTTTTATTATTTATTGTACATTTGTTGACTGGGAGGATCTGACTGGACAGAAGCCCATTTTCAGCAGAGGCCTGGGGAGAAAAGCTCCAAATTTTACAAACAATTTTAAAATTCCAAGAAATTTAAGAAAACGTGCAATAATACAATAATGCTTAAAAGTCAAAGGAAACATCAGTACTGTGTTACAAATAAAGTTATAACTGCATAGGAAGTTACATGAAAAGCAGAGGTAGTTGGTTATTTAGGCTAGATGTTATGTAAGCATATGAAATGTACAGTGTCTTGAAAGATGAATACAGAAAATGAATGGAAAGGAAAGTGTAGAGGTGAATGCAGGAGAAAGGATGGAAGTAGGTTGTAAAGGATAGAGGAGGATTCTAAGAGAGAAACAGTAATGAGAGAGGAGAAAGAAGGTATATTAGATGGGTATATTCAGGGAGGGTGAGTACAGTGGCAGGTCCATTGCAATTTAAAGTACTCTTTTGAGGCCAATTTAAATTGTTTAGGATGTGTTCTGATTTCAAGAGGGAGTTTGTTCCATGTTATGGAGGGGTGGTAGCTATATATGTTGCTCCCAGAGTTTGACTTGGGTTTATAGATACATAATAAATCTTAGGTCAAGCTCTAGAGATGTCTTGTAGAGGAATAGTGGGAGATTAGGGAGCATAGTGCAGGACAGAATACTGGTTGATATAGTATGGAGTGTATGATTTGGAGCTGAGAGAGGAGAAGCAGGTGAGGTAATGCAAGCCAATTTAAGTATTTTAGGGAGAGACAGTGGGGGGATTTATAGGTTTGTTGAGCTGCAAATCTAGCTATCTTATGGTAGGTTGACTCAAGCTTAGTAAGCAGGAAGGAGTTAAGATTAGTGAGAATTTGGGAGCAGTAGGTTAAGCAGGGAAGAATGTAAATGTGTGAGAGTAATACTTGCTTCTGAGGTGAGAAATTTGTTTGTTTCTATACAGAAGTCCTAGTTTCTGATGGGTTTTCCGGATACAATTATTTATGTGAAGGTTGAATTTTAGCTGATCGTCAATGGTAACCCCAAGGAGTTTTTTGTGCTGGATTCGACCTTAATAGCAATATTGTTAAGGGACATTATGGAGATGGAAGATTTTATGTGGTTGACTGTTTTAGGGAGAAACAGTAGCAGTTTTGTTTTTTTAGGGTTAAGGATAAGTTGATTATTGAAGAGACATGTCTCAACTGAGTTAAAGGATGACTGGGTAGTGGATAAGAGTTCAGAGCGAGAGATGGCAATGGTGATGACTGTACAGTCATCAGCGTATTGGACTATGGAAGACTGTGGGCAGGAGGAATAGAGTAGGTTAGTGAAGATATTAAAAAGTAGTGGTCCGAGAATGGATCCTTGGGGGACACTCATTTTGACTGGAAGGGGAGTAGATAGTGTAGAGTTCCATCTCACTGTCAGTGAGATAGATAGAGAACCATTCAACTGTACCTGAGGAGAAGTTGAGGTCAGACAGTTTGTTCAGTAGCAGGGGTGAGAAACTGTGTCAAATCCTTTGAGAAGTCAATGAATAGGCAGAAGACGTTTCTGATCATCTCTGACTAGAGAAATAGTGTTGAGGAAGGTTGGTAGAGCTGGGGGTGATACTATGCTTAGGTCAAAAAACATGCTGTGTAGGAGTGAGTAGTTTTTCCTGTATGAGATATTGCATAACTTGTTTGTGTATACATTTCTCCAAGACTTTAGAGAGAGTGGAGTCTGAAATTGGATATTTCTGTGGATTTACCTCCTTTATGAATAGGTAGGGTATAGAAATGTTTCCAGATTGATGGGACTTTAGATTCAGAGATGGAGCAATTGATTATGATAGATACAGGCAAAGCAAGAGAGTGAGCAGTTATCTGGAGAAAGTATGATGGGATGTTATCATAACATAACATAAAACTTCTATGAGAAACATATCAAATGTATATATCAAAATCAGGGACATTCTACAAAATCAAGAACCACTGAGAAGCATGGATGTAAGGATAAAGAGCACATGTTTAATATGCAGCTGTTATCATGGGGATATAAAATTACCAAAGTCTTCTTTTTCTCCCTCATATCTCTCATTCTCAGAAGTATAATCTTCTGGTTTTCCAGTCCCTGTCAAGTGTCTGTGAGTATGTACATTCCAGTGTTTCCTCTTCAGGTATTATTTTCTGGGATTTAACAAAAGTAAACAGCTTCATCTAATAATCTAATTTGTTAAATAATTTTATTCTGGATTACTGACGTATATTTATATTTGATTTTAATATGAGTTCATTTCTTATGTTGCCCCTTTTAAATGCCCCCCCGTCCCAAGTCCAAGCAAAGTTTCAGTTCTCAATAGATTTAGTAGAATAGTCATTGTTAGAACAAACAGTGCTTGGACCACCCTTGATAGGAACATTATTGAAGGCTGGTTTTAAGACCAGTTCTTTATCCAAGACAAAAGCTTTACTGTGCTGGGTTTAGGCTCACTGTTCTCTTTGTTTAAAGGAACTGTGCTAACAAATGTATAAGCTCTCTCAATGCTACAAGATAAACATTCTGCTAATTTCAGTGTCTGAAGTATCCATGTATTTAAAACAATCACCACATCATTTCACTCAAACGTTTCTGACACACTAAAATTCTAATATTGTTCCTTCATTCCTTCCTTATATTTTCAATTAGCCATGTATTCTGCTTTAATAAAATAAATCTGTGCAATTCTCTCCTTTAAATGTACGTCTGTAGCATTCATAGTGTTCTGAATCTTTTCTCATCTGCCTCTTATTCAGCCAGACCACGATATTGAACATTTAAGTTTGTTTCACGCAACCTTCCTATGTACTCCACATCTAGATCCTAAAATGCTCCCTCTTTAATGTGAGATCATCAAATGATGAAAGTAGTTGCAGAACATGTTTAATTAGAGGAGAATCTCCTAGTTTTGTTTCAGTAAATCTCACTTTCACAACTAAACTAGTTGAGTTAATTGGGATTCACAACAATTCTTGTTATAAAATATTTCTACTATAAATCTACTAGTTTCAGTAACTAAATGATAATGAAATAAAGGGCGACTGGCATAATGGTTAAAGTGTTTACCTTACAGATGGTGGTACAGGTTTTTATTCTCACCCTTGGGAAGCATGGCTTCACTTAAAAAGGCCCCTGGGGTTATTAGCCTAGTAATCACCAATGAACTCTCTCTTACCTCTTTACTACCCCACCCATATAGGCATCCAAGGAACTCTGGGACAAAATGGGTTGGGTTGCATGACTGGGCTTGGAAAGACCATGGTGGTCACTAGCATGTTATGAACCTAAAACTCATTTTCATGCACAGAACTAGTTTTAAGTAGTGTTGTAAAAGATTTATTGTCTGTATCAAAATTCTCCTATAGATCTTCACCAAGATGCTGCTGGCCTGTCGGCCACATACCCCAACCGTATTAATATTTTTGTTGTTCTAGTTAAACTGTATTCCATCATTATATTTCTCAGTACACATACACATACACATACACACACACACACACACACACACACACACACACACACACACACACACACACCCACACCCACACCCACACACACACACACACACACACACACACACACACACACACACACACTGTACATGGAGCTACACATTGTAGCTGGATTCTGCTGTGGCAATGGTAAGCTATGCAATGCTACTTATTTATAAAACATGACAGCAGCACACAACAAAAATGCTTGCAGAACTTGTCATCATATATGTGGGTATGCAGGACATTTTCATGCTACATGAAAGTCGAAAGTCATATAATATTTCTGTTTTTAATGTGCATTTATGAAAATAAAGTATTATGTAATTTGCAGCTCATACAGTTTCACATGGTGTTAGTGTGTTTACCTGCACTTTTTTCCCCAACAGGTTCAAGCTTCTAAACTTGACTGCATCTGCTGGCTCTGACATTTCATTTCATTTCACCATGGAGTCCTCAAAGCCTTGAAAGCTGTAATTAGGAAGTCCTTGCTGGAATCTAACAGAGGCTACATGCTGGTGTATTGCAACTTTAATGAGAGAAAGAAAATATTATAGCAGTGGAGAGGGAGAAAGAATTATAAAATAAAACAAAAAAAATAACTGTGCCCTGTTACTAGTCAGTAACTTTAATAACCCTGGAGTTGTCCTTCAAAATAAGCCCGCATGCTTTTAGAGTCAAATACTGCTCATCCGTGCAAAGATAAAGTCTTTAACTACCAGAACACTGGCACTTAAAATACCACATGCTGCGTTTGGAAAGCAGCCCTTCTCTTCATGTTCAGGCATCATTTACTTTATACTTTACCTTTAGCTCTAGAAAGTGGCTATACAAATTGCTATGTAAATTATTTCAAGCCATGGGACTAGTACTATATCTACTGAATTCACATTACTAATAACATGACAAATTGCCAAACAGCCAAATTGAATATCACCTGAAATGTATTTAATCCAAGAGGTCAGAATAAAGATGATCAAATCAAATGTATGGGTTTTGAAGGCTGCAACATTTATTGTATCCATGAGTACATAAAGTATTTATCTACAGTAGTTCACAATGTAAAGCAGAGAACTAAATATAGCAGCAGCTGTCCTTTTTAAAAAATTATGGGGGGGATGATGAAGTAACATTTGATAGGGGCTAGATTCATCTTTTCACAACAACTGCAACAAAGCAGTTAGAGGAAATAATAAATACATTGGTGTAACTTCAGTCAAAGGGAAAATTAGACAGCAAAGTTAGAATTACAGAAAGGAGGAAATAAAATGATTGATGCAGGAGATCCAAGGAGAAAAGTCCACTCGAGTAAGGGTATAACAAAAGAAACAGAATTATTTGATTGAATGCCCAAACATGACCAAAGGGGAACTTCAGATGCAACACTACCTATAGTCAAGGAGCAGATGGTGATACCTAGTAATATTACTGACTATTCTGTTATGATACTTTATACATCTTATATCAAATGATTTTCAAGTGTGTTGACTTAATGGTATGACTGGCTAGGTCTCTTGGGATCCCTGTGATAACTTGCCCTATTATTATTCCTATTTCCATTGTTCCTAGGCAGGAACGGTATTTCCTGATCAATGGTCTTGATCAGGAATGACTATTTAAGCAGAGTAAATACCATAGTATAATGAATAAGGCTGTATAGCCCCTTAGAATTCAATAATTGAATGTGCATAGTGGGGAAAAAGAAAGGGATTATTCCAAGATGATTTAATTTATCATGTTACAGAAAAAACTAGGGCAATACTGTTTTCCATTTTCTGTGTAATCAATGACAAATAATAGAGTTAAAAAGGTACTTGGCATTTCTCTTTTGTAAGATGAGTGCAATAGTAGGTTTGCAGAAACAGTGATCCCACAAAGTGCAAGTATGCATCCTTTTGAACTTAATGAATTGTATTTCAGAAGTTACAACCCAACCAACAAGTACACAATGACATACAGAAAAATGGCATCCAAAATCTTCGTGCCAAGGTTTGCAGTGTCACTGCTTACTCCAAAAAGGGACATATAATCCTGTTTGATTTCAAGTGATTACAGTTCAGTTGTGTGACACTAGTGTGTGTTTAAGTGAAATGTAGTGCATGTTGTGTGAAATGCAGTCTGTGCAAACAGTGGACTGGATATCTTTTGGATTGATTGACAAGGGTAATTGGCCTTGTGGTAGGGCTGGAAGTTTGTGTGCAGGTGTGAGTCTGTGTTTAAGTAGGGGTTAGGTAAGGAGATATATGTAAGAGTGTGCGTGTGTGTGTGTGTGTGTGTGTGTGTGTGTGTGTGTGTGTGTGTGTGTGTGTGTGTGCATGTGTGCATGTGTGTGTGTGTTTTAAGTTTAGGGTAATGTTTGGGTAGGGGACACATTTAGTGTATGTAGGGTAAGTTTCGAGTTAGGGTCAAGGAAGGGGCAAGATTTAATATTTTATGGGTAAGTGCCTGGGCTATCCTTTGTAATGGTTTTCTTACAGAAAGGCATTTTAAAGTGAGGTGCAAGGTTGGCGTTAGAGACAGGAGAAGGGTTAGGATTAGCATGTATTACTAAGGTGGGCATAGGATGATTGTTTGATTCTAACGCTGGACATAAGTGTAAGGTGATATCTGTCACTGAGTAAATTTAATCTCTCATCAGTATTTACTAGAAAATATGAAATTTAAATATAAAATAACAAGGTACCATGAAATTCGGAGTGGTCCCTTTTAATTATGACTTGTTTGCTTGCCATTACATTATCAGCCTTGATGACATCACTAAAGGCATGAATGAGTATATGAAGGTATGTGGATGAGACGTCAGCTTCACAAAAAGTACTGTTGCTTGTCCCTATACTGTCTTGGCCGCCCATAGTATAATGAGAACAGTATTGTTCTGGGCCTTCTAATTGTCATTCATTGATAGCTGAATATGCATAAATGATATTGAATTGTTCTTGGAATTGTTAACTTCTTGACCTTGGGCTCCACAATACTGATCATGTTGATGTACTTTTTCACCTACAAAACACAGAAAAATAAACATCTCTAAACACATTGTGCCTACTCTGCTAAGCCCATGAAATCCTTAGAAAATGATATATTGATACATGCTGTAGGTGGATTGGGCACTCTAAATTGGGCCTAGGTGTGAGTGTGTGTGCCTTCTATGGAAGGTTGGGCGCCAGGCTGGCAACTCTACACCATAAAGAGCAGACAGGTGATCCCCTGTGGCGACCCCTAACCGTGAAAAGCCGAAAGAAGAAGAAGATAATGTAGTAAAAATCATTGCATTTTGTCACTTTCCAACACAAGTTTTATCTTCTCTCCTCCACTAAGCTTACCATTTAATTCTGAAATATTTTCATTCTTAAGCAAAAAAGGAAGAACTCCTGATGGAAACTCTCTTTGATGGCAGAAGCTAAAACTTTAGACTGTGTCAGTCATTTTTTTTTTCTTTCTAAATTAAATATGCTAGTTTATCCAAAATACTTGCAAGAATTTTATAGGGTTTCCTCCAAGACAGATGTTTCAGAGACAGAGTTGTATACTACCCCTACTCAAAAGGCAGCTCTCCCCTCCTGTTCTCTTCAATGCGTATACCTCAGCCACTCCTTGGAGGGATCAGTTTTAATATTTTCTGCAAATGACCTGATGTGACATTGCAGTGTGCCCTCTATCTGGTTTCTGCAAATGGAATAATAGATAATGTAAACATGGAATCTAAAGTTCAGCTTTAACACAAGTAGAGGGTATGGTATTTGACACGTGCTGGTTACAAAAAGGCATGCCAGCATTGGGGCATCTAAAGACATAATGGAAGCAAGCTTGAACCTTCCCCACTCTTCAGGTATCTTGGCATGTTGACATACGATTTGATTGACAAACAAATTTTAAACAATACATTTAATACATTTCAACTAGGACTACCTCCATATTTTCATCCATCCAAGTACACCCTCTACTTCCTTAACTGAGAAGAAGAAGGGGTAAGCAATTGACAAGGTGTAACAGTCTACAGTCTTGACTATGGTCAGCATTTTGCCTCTATCTCTAATTCACTGTTTTTTCTTTTGTCATTCTGTTCATGTCCTAGGGTAACAGCCTTCCGTGTCTCAATATTGAGGACAGAAACTAATGTGTGAGAAAATACTCTTTCTCTCTGACTTCTCATGAGACCTCAGAGGGATTTTTGGGGATGTTTCTGTGAAAGTTTGCACTGTCATTGCTTCTAAGTTATAAAGGACTTATTTAAATGAGAGAAATGGTGGATTAGGAGAAGCAAAAAAAGGTAGAATTAGTGTGATATACAAGAGTCTGAGAAAGGGGCAGTCAGATACAGCAATGGGTCCATTAAGCTGGATGTGGATAAAGAGGAGAAAGGAATAGGAAAGATTATTGTTTTTGAAAGTAAATGGAAGTTTGCTAAGAAACAAGTAGTATGTTATGTATGCTAAATGGAGATAGTGTAGTGGTTAGAGTCCAGGCTTTACATGCAGGCATTCATGGTTCGAGTATCAAGACAGGCAAGTTATTAGGCTCCAGGGCCATTGGCCTAGTACACACCTATCAACCTATAGAAAGTTCACCCCGGGGATCACTCCAGTGGCTCTACTTGATAGAGGCACTGGGAACTAACGTTGGGTGGCATGACGCCAGGGCACTTTTATGGGCTAGGCTTGTAAAGGTTCCAGGGTCATTAGCCTAGTACACACCTATGAACTATGAACCTATGTGGTTTGGCCGAAGATGTGCATTTGAAACTAATGTACAGTTAGTATAGAAGATCGGATAGAGTAAGAAAGTAAAGATATTGACCTAAGTACAATTACAGGTCAGGTGAGGCAGATAAACTACATATATGGTGGGGGGTGTAAGGAAGTGCAGAAAATATGAGGAAAAAAAGCAAGTGAGGTTTGGAAAGATATTTATGGAAAAGTGGGAGAACAGTTTTGGGTCCTTTGTTTATCAGGCATAGAAAAGGAAGGGCATGGGTGTGGAATGAAAGAGTGTAGATTCTGTTGGCAGGTGTAAGTATAAAGAGAAGGAAAGCACAGGTATGAAAAGACGACAGAGTAGAAGAACAAGAAAGGGATGTCAGGAAATAACTTGGATTCTGAAGTTTGGATGGGCTTTGGAAAAGTAAATTATTTAAAGGATATGGACCACAGATGAGTGTGAAAAAAGGGGAAAAGGAAAATTAAAAATGGGGGGACAATACTTTGTATTCTGGAATAAATGTATGTATATCACACAGAGGAAGAAACAGTGAATAAAAATTTGAGAGCTGAGGAGATCGATCCAGTAGTAATGGTTGACAGGATGAAGAGTGATGGCAATGTAACAGAAGTGAGATTTCACTTACTAGGAGGTAAACAGGGATGGTATCATGTATATAATCTATTTTAGAAGTATTGTACATTATGTAAAATAAGTAAATATGTATGTTTGGCACTGTATTTCAGGAGGAGAATGCAATAAAAATATATTTGTAGGAAAAAAGTCACATAAATTGTCTAGTGCTATTTATAACTACTTGCCTTTAAATCTTACATGAAACTGTATTGCATGTGCCCATTGACCAAAGTATTTTGTTGCCTACTGTTATTAATTTCACTTTTTTATGGTTAATGTAGTTAGCTATGCCCAATAAATAGTACAGTCATTGAATTTTAAACTAAGAAATCATCTTTTGGAGGAAATTGCAAACAAATGTTCTAGGGACAATGAATAACAGATAATACTTAAAATAATGCCTCCCTGTGACAGATAATTACAACTTTACTTGGCACAGCATAGAACCGCTACACTTCGTACTCCAGGTATACAACTTTAATTGTCCCTGACCATTACTATTACGTTTCTTTTAGGTAGGTAAGTAAGTATCTGCGTGATGATGTCTTTGCAATCCTAGACTCTGACTATGAATGCATTTTCCATTAAACTATTCTTTACCATTTCAGATATGTCAGATATCTTTCATTATGTTAAACTGCAAACATTATAAACTATCTCCAGTATATGGGACTTCTCATGTTGTACCATGTTCCCCAAAACATGTTTCTTTTGCATTTCTGTCCGTTAATATGTATCTACAAATTTCTGTTGTTATACAAATAATTTGAAAACAGTTAAGCATATAAAAACATGTTCTGTACAACTGCATTAATAATTAACAATCTGACTTTGGACAATAATACGTGGGCTCAGATTTCTCATTACTCTGTAACTGCAAAAGCCAATCATGTGAAGGATGTTTGTATATTATTGTATGTTAGCATGATTGCATGACATCATACTTTATGTTCTTTATGTTCTTGAGTCACTGTAGAAAAGAGTTAAATGGCCTAGGCCATGCAACCTCTTAACAAAAAGAAATAAATAAATGTTGCTGTTTAATTATTTTCATTAATCCTCTTGCACTATTCTATTAAGCTTTTGTGTGTTGCTTGGCCTTGCAGTTAGGGACAATATGAATCAATCCAAATTTCTACTGGGCAATATCAAACAGATGTTACAGACAACCCACATTCAAGCACAGATTGCCTAGATCATGTTAGTTCTCCGTATTACAGATATCTTTCAGAAAGTTTGCTTATCAAGCCATGAAATACAAGCTGCATAACTAGTTATGTTACTGAATTGTTTGTATTTCCCTTTCATGAGAATGGAGTTTACTTTCAATATAGAACTATGCTGGCTTTTTCTTCAAGCTAAACAACTGCAAAGTCAGATACTGAATTTCATAATCCTCTATGATGACCAAACTAACACAGATTAACTTTCATACATTTCTTGGTTAAAATACACAAATGTAATATACTTTATTGGGCAAACACATATGATACTTCTGAGTTAGACTTGTAATCCAATGCTGACAGTAGTTGTCATAACCAACATACTAAAATGCTGGGCATTCTGAAATCTACAAACAACTTGAAATGACTTGCGTAATAAACTAAAATAAAATACTCCTCATTTCTGAAGTAAATTCAAAACACTAATATTACTCCTTTCTAGTATTACCCCCCCCCTCCCACTGCCTCTTTCTCTCTCTCAGTTGTTCTCCTACCTTGAATTGGTCAGCCATAGGGCTCTTTGTTTCTACTTGAGTGGTTGCCTCCTTCCCCTGTAACTGAAGTAAATTGACCTTATAGCTTTAGGACACCTTAGGAAACCTTGTAAACTGCAATAGCCTGACATTTGAACAAGTAACCCTTGTAAAAATTCCCAAAATTGTATACTGTTGGTCTGTCTTTCCTGGTAAACATAAGTGAAATTACAGTGCTGAGTGCAAGTAACATTAAAATTAAAGTACTGAGTGCAGATTTTAGGCCCTTACATTCAACTTATCTCTGGTGTGGTGTCTTGAGTCAGTCAGGGTATTCCCTGTAACCACTCCCACTGTCTTCTCTTTTCCCCCACCCCATCTTTCCTCAAACAGGTTAAACTGCTACAATTCAGTACAGGCATCATTTTCAATTTTACTGTTTTTTGTGTAACTGAATGACCTGCTGCTAAATTCTGGTTCTGCGCAGACTGCTCTATTTTTTTCAGAGGCTCTATAAGTAGCTAGTGACTTTACTGAATTTCGGTGGTAATATTTGTGTTTAAACTGAACCTGTACCTAGAGAAAGTGTATAATCAGAGCTCCTCCTTGCTGCATGTGTCTTTAATGTTTAAGTTGCACACACACATTGAAGAAGTGCTTTTATGACTTAAATAACTTGTGCTAGCTATACCTGAAGTGCTTTTACTGGCAATTTTCCAGTTGTACGATTGTGAATAATTGATTTAGTTTTTCTGGTATATCTTTAAAATCTGGCAAGTGTTTATTTACTGCATTGCTCTCTTGCTTAGGTTTCTTAGCTATAAATCTTAGTTCATTCTGAAGTATGCTAATTTACCCCCCACCAAACCTTTCTGAATGCATAATTATATAATAACTGCCTGTTGTTGCCTTCATGCTTACCCTAGAATCTTTGCTTTTCTCTTTTCCTAGTTGAACTCTACAGTTACCTACAAAACGGTGTCTACAGGACTGCAATCAGTTTCTCTCAACATTTAAACAGAGTAGGTTGCACACACAAAAAGCATTTGTTAAGCTTTCACTTACAGTGCTTTGTAATTAAGCAGGTCACCATATTGATCAGCCATAGGGCTCTTTGTTTCTACTTGAGTGGTTGCCTCCTTCCCCTGTAACTGAAGTAAATTGACTCTTACATTAGAGCTGTAATACTTACCTTATAGCTTTAGGACACCTTAGGAAACCTTGTAAACTGCAATAGCCTTACATTTGAACAAGTAACCCTTCTAAAAATTCCCAAAATTGTATACTGTTGGTCTGTCTTTCCTGCTAAACATAAGTGAAATTACAGTGCTGAGTGCAAGTAACATTAAAATTAAAGTACTGAGTGCAAATAACACAGTGCTGAGTGCAGATTTTAGGCCCTTACATTCAACTTATCTCTGGTGTGGTGTCTTGAGTCAATCAGGGTATTCCCTGTAACCACTCCCACTGTCTTCTCCCCCCCCCCTTTCCTCAAACAGGTTAAACTGCTACAATTCAGTACAGGCATCATTTTCAAATCTAGGTGCTTAGGATTTCCCTCTCTTTTCCCCCCTTGGCTGACCTGGTGTGACTTAGTGTAAGTTTCTTCATTGTATGGATCTGTTACTGTTTTTTGTGTAACTGAATGACCTGCTGCTAAATTCTGGTTCTGCACAGACTGCTCTATTTTTTTCAGAGGCTCTATAAGTAGCTAGTGACTTTACTGAATTTCTGTGGTAATATTTGTGTTTAAACTGAACCTGTACCTAGTTTATACTTGAGTGGTTGTCTCCTTCCCCTGTAACTGAAGTAAATTGACTCTTACATTAAGAGCTGTAATACTTACCTTATAGCTTTAGGACACCTTAGAAAACCTTGTAAACTGCAATAGCCCCGCTACGCTCGGGCTCTCTTCGCTCCCCTCCCTGCCACCAATTTCCTCCCACCCTCAGTACCTCTAAATTTATGGTACTATAGCCACTCCCCCACTTTCTAGATCCTATCTGCTTTCATCTGGGATAATTCCACCCACCCCTATTCTACTACCTACATTTTAATAGCACCTATTAGCTTTCATCTGGCATTCTCCCATCCCCCTTCCAGTACCTTTACCTCACCACTCTATCTTCTGGTGTTGCATCACCAGGTAAAACAGTTCCTTAACTCACTAGCTGAATCACAGATAATGATATACTCCTCTTTACTACCCCTCTTGTTCACACCATACCTCCTTACCTTGTCTGAAAAACAGTTTCTCACGGGATTTCAGGTCCCAAAAGGCCATACGATCACCCCAGCTGTAAATCCTTCCACCTTCAACCATACTTACAGTACCAGATCCTATCCAACATCTTGTTCAGTCTATCAACATCTCAACCCCAGGCACATTAGCTCTAGATCCAAACACTACCACAAACTAATAAACAAATTCCTGAAGTTCATCACCAAGTATAGACTCAACCTAATACTTGGTGGTGATATTCACCCCAACCCTGGCCCACTGACTTCAGATACACATACCCCCTCTACTTGCAATCTAAGCTACACATCTACAATTAATAGGCCAACTAACTCTCTCCTAGTCTGTCATCTCAATATTAGAAGCATTAATAACAAGGTACATGAATTGCATGCACTTCTGGATGTCCACTCTCCTGAGATTCTCTGTTTATCTGAAACCTGGTTAAAACCTAACAATGAAGTGTTACCACCTGGGTACAACATACACAGGCTGGATCGTGCTTCGAGGAAGGGGGTGGGGTAGCTGTACTCTATAAATCTGAGTTGAATGTCACCATAGATGTAATACAACCTCCTCAGATTAATAACTCAGAGATTCTTGCCACCAAATTGCAACTTAATAAAAGTAAATGTATTAATATCATCTGTATGTACATTGCCCCAGGTAACAATATAGCTACATTTGAAGATATCCTGCACTGGCTATCATGTCACTACTCCCAAGAAACCCTACTACTTGGAGACTTTAACATAGACTGGGACACCTGTTCCTCAAAATCCCCAACCACCCATATTAACCTGCATGCATTTAAACAAATCATATCCACCCCTACCAGGATAGGTAAACCCAACCAAAAAGAAAGTATACTTGACTGGGTACTCATAAACAGTCACCCCCAACTGTACACCTCTGGTACCCTCCTTAATGGCCTAAGCGATCACCTTCTCACATATGTAATTAAGCACAAAACCATTAATTTCCAACAACCCTTACTCAGAAAGGTTAGAAACAAAAACTTTGATCCTGCCAAATTCCAACAAGAACTAAACTCATGTAATTGGTCTATTCTAAAACACCTCCCCTTAGAGGAAGCAGTAGCATACTTTAACAACAAATTCCTTGATATCCTTGATTTGCATGCACCTGTTCGTTCAAAGAGAACCAAGGCAAAAACTGCACCATGGCTTTCTATAGAGTCTAAACTCAAAATTACCCTTAGAAACAAAGCATGGGCTTTATGGTGTTCTTCTAAAGATGCTCAAGATCACATTAAATACAGACAATCCAGGAACGAAACCAAAAAATCAATTGTACAAGACAAAAAACAATACTACTGTAATTTACAGACAGTATATCAAAATAGCCCTCAGAAGTTTTGGGCAGGTTTAAATAATCTACTATATCTTGGACAAACTTCAACCCCAATCCCTGCTACTACTATTGATAAAACCCCTGAAGATGTTTCTGATAGTTTTAACCAATTCTTTACTGAGACAATTCAAGCCCTAGCTAGCCAACAACCTCCTAGCTCCCCTGGTCCTGAAAGTAGCACCCCTAGAAACCTACTCACGTTCAGCTTCCAACCAGTCACCACTTCACTTATCCATACCTTGATCAAAAAATTAAAACCCACTACACTTTCTGCTGATCAACTCCCTGCCAAGTACCTACAAAAATCAGCTGATGCTATTGCTTACCCCGTCTCAATACTAATCCCCATCTCAATCGAACCATAGTAGAAGCTAAAATTCCCACCATCTGGAAAATATCCTATGTAATCCCACTTCACAAAGGAGGCAGCTCTACTGAATTCTCCAATTATAGGCCAATAGCTATACTCTCTCCACTTGCAAAGATTATGGAAAAATGTATTCATAGACAATTCATGCACCACCTAATCCAAAATCGCCTTATGGCAGACACTCAGCATGGCTTCCATCCTCATCACAGCACTACTTCAGCCCTCCTAGCCTTTACTAACACCATAAACCATAATCACAACAATAATTATATATCCTCAGCCCTCTTTTTGGATCTTTCCAAGGTATTCGATATGGTTGATCACCAACTTTTAATCCACACCCTGCAAACATTCTGTCTAGATACTGGAGCCCTCCAATGGTTTCAATCCTACCTGAATGGTTGACAGCAGGCTGTCCTCTGGCAGAACAAACTCTCTAACCTTCTACCTAACACCCTTGGAGTACCACAAGGCTGTATACTAGGGCCCTTGCTGTTCTCCATCTTCATTAACGACCTTTATACTGTCATCCCAAAAGTCAGCTGTATCCAATATGCTGATGACTCTACTCTGATTTGCTCAGACACATCTCCAGTAGAGTTATGGTCAGCTACGCAGACCACCTTTAATACAATAGAAAACTGGCTTTCTGAACATCGTCTGATCCTAAATCACAAAAAAACTAAAATGCTGTTATTTTCACCAACATGTAGGTCTACCGCTTTCACCTTTACCATAAAATCAAATGATGGCACAATAATCTCCCCTGACCCATCTACAAAACTATTAGGTGTCATCATAGACAATAATCTAAAATTTGACCTACATGTTAACCAAACTATCAAAATCATCAATAAAAACTAGGGTCACTTTACAGAATAAAAGCCTTTCTAGCCCCACCAGCTAAAATTGCCATAGCTTGCTCTCACCTTTTTCAACCCTTCTGTATGCATCCCCTCTACTCTCGAATTTAAACAAGACTGTCCTTAACAAACTCTCAATTTGCTACAACCACATTGCCAGGTTTGCCACTGGGCTGCCTTTTAGGACACATCATTGCATCAATCTAAATCAGCTTGGGTGGCTTGAACTACCCAGCCTAATCCACTATAACCAACTGATTATGGCCTATAAAATCCTCTATAATCCGGACAATACTCCTGCACTTAAAAATATTATCACCCCCTATAACAATCCTAGACCGCTTCGATCCTCTAACAAACTACTAATTCAGACTAGCAAAATTAATAACACAGCCGGTGATTCTCTCTTTGCAAACTCTGTAAGTAGATCCTGGAACTCTCTTCCAGCTGATATTACCTTACTTTCCACCTTAGACCAATTTAAAACTAGACTCAAACAACATTTGTCACTTAACTGGCTATGTCAGTGTATCAAGCCTGGCTAACTCTCTCTAGAATGTGTAAAAATCTGTTAACCAGTTTACTGTGTAATTTAATTTAATCCTGACTTGTGCTCAGGATTAACTGTAACCTGTAGAACTTGTTTAACTTGCTTACTTATGTAATCTCTGTAGTCTGTTTGTAATATGTAATGCTGGTATTATGTAATGCTGTATCTGCTTACCCTTGGAGCTTTTCTCCCCGGGCCTCTGCTGAAAATGGACATGCACCCAGTCGGATTATTCTGGTCAACAAATGTAAAATAAAATAAATAAAATAAAAATAAATTATTTTAATTGCAAAAGCTCATCTAGAATTTCTAATACCTTTATCATCAGTGCATTTACTTTTCTGTTAGTACTAGCCTTGCGATATATTTTGTGCCTGAAGAATGTTTGATTTGTCCTTTACCCATGGGATAGAGAGAGAATTAAAGGACTATCCAGATGTTAACATTTACAGACAGAATGACTTTGCAGCATAGAGAGTTTCCATCTGAATCTTGTCATGTTAAAATTGATGAAGCTCTAGGTAATGTGGCCTGATCTGAATGATTTTAGACATGGACATGTTTTTTTCATGGCTTCAACAGCCTGAACAAGAAAGGGTTTCGAGCGCTCATAATGACACTGCTGATGGCAACAGGAATGTGACTGAGAATAGTGCTATTTTGGTGGATAATGTAGTTGAAGAAACCAGGCCTTTTGAAAACAGTTCTAGAATACATTTAACTGGCTCAGCAGTGAACAATGATATCTTTACTGTTAACACAATCAATAATTCCATTAATATTGAATCTGATGTTCCCCCTTTTTCTTTAGTTACCCATTTACCAGTCACAGTGGACTCCAGGGAAAATCGCTCATGCAGTCGAGTGAGAAGAGGGCATGTGCAGTTTCAGAATGATACCAGTACAATGTGAATAAGGGGGAGACAGTAAACAACCTTGTTTTTAATATCTCCTCAAACACTCTCACTACTGATCATTTTTCTCTGTTGGGAAAAGGACTCTCCTTTATTCCCTCACAAGCATCAGCTCTTACTGATGTCCTACTTGATATCAGACTCTTTGCACATAATATACCTCTGTCTTTGATCAATACTGATCAGCAGCCTGTTGATACAATTTTTAAGAAGCCAAGCACTTTTGTTCCAGACACTCACCCTTTAGTTGAAGCATTTCTTGAAGTGCGTGATAAAAAGATACAAGACTTTTTGAATGAAAGACATAAGTATAGCGGTTATAATCTGACACCAGGTAAAAAAAAAAAGCCCTACATGAACTACGGATAGCTCGATATTTGGAAATATGCCCTGCTGATAAGGGAGGGGTCTTTGTAGTTCTCAGCAGAGATCTTTATCTAGAGCAGATGACGTTTATGCTGAGTGATGTAACTACATACATCAGGATTCCAAAGTATAAAGTGGAAAGTTTTATTAATAGAGTTCACTTTTTAGTGCATGATCTAGTGATGACTGGTTTGATTGGCCAAGAATATTTGAGTATTTCACTGTTGATAATCCTGTGATTCCTATCATGTACAGGCTCCCCCAAATTCATAATCTTGAGAACTCCCCCAGAAGATGGGTGACTGAACCCTTATCAATCTATGTTGAAAAGACCATCAGGCCTAGCCTAGATGGGATAGATACAGTTCTGAAAGACAGTAAGAGATTTTTGCAAGATTTGTATGCATGGGGTGAGTTGAATTTCCATAAAGAAGACTTATTTTTTTGTGATTCTTGATGTGACATGTTTGTTTACAGTCATTCCTAATGATGTGGGGGGTAGAGTATGTTAGGGAAATTTTGACATTAACAGATTTTTATACTTAAAAGATTAGGTTAATATGTCTGTTGATTGAACTTATACTTGAGAACAACATTTTTATTTCTGATGGCAATTTTTATTTATTTTTTTTTTTTGCATAACTATTTGTGATGGGCACTGCATGAACAAATAGTCATGCTAACTTAGTTCTTGCTCATTGGGAGAAGAATTTGGTTCAGGGAGGCAATGCTTTTGCTTCCTCCATTTGTTTATACAGGCATTTTGTGGATGATATATTCATCCTTCGGAAGGATAATGAACATAGACTTAGATCATTTATTGATTTTTCTGCATATACAGAGTTTTCACAAATTTAGCTATACATGCTCCAGAGATGTTATAGATTTTTTGGACATCTCTTTTTACAGAGAAGATCTTTATGGTCTGGTTACACATACCCACAAGAAGCCTTGTAAGAAAACAGTTTCTTATTAAAAAGCAGCATGTATCCAGTACATGTTACTCACAATATTTTAAAAGGACAGTTTCTCAGAAGTATGAGGCTACATAATAGAGATGAAGACTTGGGAACAGCTTTTCAACATCTGAAGAAAGATTTTTATGGAAAGAGTTTGCAGTAAGTCTGCTGTAGATGTGCCTTTAGCCTTGAAGGACACTGTGGGCAAGCCTTGTTTTTCTAAGAATGTAGTACAAAGACATACTATCTCCGCATTGCCACAGTGCTACGCTAAGAAAAGACCTCTACTCACATACGCTAATGATGTAAATTGGTCTGTGACATCATGTGAAAAAATTGACTAATTTTGTTAGCTGACCCTAATGTTGAAAAAGTTGTTGATCCTGAACCTAGGTTCCATTTTAAGAACAGTTTATCATTGAGAAGACAACTATGTTATAAGAACTTTAGTTGCAGCAACACACCTAATTCTGATAAGGATGGGACTTTCAGATGCCACAATTGTAAGGCCTGTAATTATATCCTAACTTGCTCTTCATTTTTTCACCATACTTCAATAGTTTGGACTTCTATGCAAATTGCAAGAGTAGAGACTTGGTGTACTATGCTACCTGTTGTGCATGCAGTGGCTTTTACATTGGTAAGACCAACAGGTTGTTTAAAGATAGGATTTTGGAACACTTAAATGACATTGCTAAATGCAGAAGTATGAGTGCACTAGCTAAACATGTGATGCAGAATGGAACAGGACATTCTTTTAGATTTTTTGTACTAGAACTTATGAAGAATAATTTAAGGGAAGTTGACATTAAAAATAGGACAAAGAGTCATGAACAGAGATGGATATTCTTATTGAAAGCTTGTGTAGAACCAGGGCTAAATGAGAGACTCTCACTGAAACTGACTTTGAGTATGAGACCTTTGCACCACTAACTACTTTTTTGTCATTTTTGACTTTGTATTGTAGAAATAGTTTTTGCTTCATTTATTATCTAGTTCCTGAGTTTGTATTATAGGAGCTTTTTTAGTTGACTATGTTTATATGTTATCTAGGTTCAGATATTTAATATATTTTTGCTTTCTCCTTCTTTTTGTTTTTTTATGGTGAATTATGTTTTATAGAGCAAAAAGAATTTTGAAAGGACTTATGCAGATAACACTAGAGTCATAAGTTGTAAACGCAGCTCACTCAGTCGAATACACAGTACCTTGAGTTGTAAAGAATTCACAAGAGGTTGGTCATGTAATATCTATGATACCGACAGAAAAACTGTCAGTGTAAAGCGATATATCCAGATACACACAGCTATTCAGCTCGAATGTTCGCTATTGTAAATACAATTAGCAGTATACAGTACCTTAGGTTGTGGAAAATTCAAATCCACCTGTCAGTATTTAACCATATATCCAAGAATTTCACATCCAGCTCTTCAGCTCAAGATTCCACTTTCAAAAGTACTGTTTTCAAATCAAACTAATAAATCCTGCACAGTTTGAATCATCATTTAAACTAGGTCTTCATCAGGCCAAACAGTTTTACTTACAATTTGCTTCCTTTATATAAGTACTGCAATCATGATGTCATTTCCTGATGTGAAACTTTTTTTAAAAACATACTTGATTCATAAATACAATTAAAATACAATTAAACTGGACTAATCCACATATTTCTTCATCCTTTATACAATACAGATATAATTTGCGTAACCTATAGTTATATCAGTTTTCAGATTGTAGATATGTAACATATACAATGTATATTACGATACACAAACTTTCTGCTATATTATAAACCTGTCACTTTATAAGGACTTTATTTAGTGAAATGTCCGTAACTCAACAAGCATATTCATTTCAATGACAATATTTAAAAATGTATGTATTACAATATTTTACGCCAAATCTCTAATGTTTAGCGCCACATCTCTTGTATTTAGATATATTTAATACTTGATACAAAGTTAATATTAGGAGTTGGCTATACAGCCTATCAACTATTCGCTGCTTTAAAATAGATAAAAATGAGTAAAAATGAATATTCCTAACTGTAAACTGAATAACACTTATTACCATAAAACAGTTAATACGGTGCATATGTGTGCATATAGACAATGCAGTTAACAGAACAACTTAAAGGAACTAACTACTGAAACATAACACATTAACATGTGCTTATATATAAAAGTTAGTGGTATAGTATGTATTTAGTCGATTTTCAGTACCACAATACTTATTCAAAGGACTCTTATCTAGCTTGTACGTGGTATTAATCTGTATAAATAAAATATACAAGAAATATATAAGTGTATAAAAAATTCTATATGTAAAAATACCTAAAAATATACTGAATTAAATAAATCATAAAAATTTCATATTATAAACTCGTTGTGTATATAAAAAAATTATATATATGATATAGTTGTTTATGCACAACTAGAGTGTCATATTATAGACTAGTTGTGTATATAAAAAATTTTTTGTATATAAAAAATATTTTATATATATAATATGATTATTGATGCATAAAAAAATCTTATGCAGCAATACAATTAAAAACACAATTAAAAGTCATGTAAGCATAATACATAAAGATAATAACGAACATACAGAGGGTGAATGTGCCTTAATTTATATAGACAATATAGTAAGATGAAACACTTCTATACATGCAAAGACCAACTTACGTTAATATATATTTTTGATAAATAGATAAATAAAGCTTATAAAAATTATACATGAATATATATTTTTTGCATACGTGTATGTTGTATATATACACACACTTGTGCATATATGAATCTGCATTATGTTAAAAAATGTTTTTTATATATTAGCAGTAAAAGTTAATATTATATGTCTGCCTTTGCGAACAGTATATATTACTAACTACTAACTGTTAATATATAAAAAACATATATAAGCACATGTTAATGTGTTATGTTTCAATAGTTAGTTCCTTTAAGTTGTTCTGTTAACTGCATTGTCTATATGCACACATATGCACTGTATTAACTGTTTTATGGTAATAAGTGTTATTCAGTTTACAGTTAGGAATATTCATTTGAATAGTTGATAGGCTGTATAGCCAACTCCTAATATTAACTTTGTATCAAGTATTAAATATATCTAAGATGATTCAAACTGTGGGATTTATAATTATGTTTTATACTCTTGTGTTTTGTGTTTTGACTGTTTTTGTTAGTTTTTCTTTTATTATACACACACACACACACACACATATATATATATATATATATATATATATATATATATATACATATAAAATTCATTTGTAGATTTTCATTGCATATTTTCATAGTTGTGGTGTTTAGATTAGTATGACTTTGTTATATGCACCATTCTAGCCTTTGTAACTTTATTTATTGTTTAGTTTATTTTTGGCTAGTTTTTTTTTAGTTATGTTATCACCCTGTCATTCATTGTAAATACTCATGTCTACGTCGGCTCAGCTCCATTGTTAGTTTTACCGAGTAGATTATCTATAGCCCTCTCCATCAGACTTGATATTTATATGAAGTTTTGTTTATTTTTTAGTTTCTAATTGGCCAGTTTCTTTTATGTTTTTTTTTTCATTGTTATTCAGTGCAAAGACTGATATAAATATCAGCTTTATTGTTATTTTTGCCGACTGGATTATTTATAGCTCTAGTCATAAGACTTGATATTAGAAGTATGATTATTCAGTAGGTAACCTGTTGTTGTGACAATTAGAGCCCATTTTTATTGTTCATACTGTGCTTGTTAACCTTTTTAGATCATGAGTCACTCATTTTTAAGAGAAATGCATGATACACCATAGTAAAATAGAATGTGTGGCATTTTTTTAATATTGATATTGGTAGCTGTCTGATGTATGCTTCATATAGCATATATTTCAGGCTTTCAAAACAACTTTTATTCTTATTGGTCAGGCTTAGTCTTGTGATTGCTGGATGTCGATCACATACAGACTTGTATACATTGTTTATCATGCCTTGATGATCATGTTATTTATAAAACTGTTTATTTTAATTGGAATACTCACTTTGAAGGTACGCTATTATATGTGTATTAGACTATGTATTTCTAATGCCTATGATGTGAGTTGAAGCTTTTTAATAATGAGTTGTTTCACATGTCTGGTTATAAAGTTTATTTAAGTATGTTTTATGTGATGTATTTTGTCTGTCAATAGAAGTGTTTTAGGAGTTTAGCTGCTATCTTTGCAATGAATATTTGTGTTATAAAGATGAACACCGATGTCGATAATTTATTTGTATTTAAATTGATGCTTTAACGGTGGCTGTAGACCCGAGGTATTAAACTGATTTCTTATAGTTGCTTTACTAAGTTTTTTAAATAATACAAAGTATTTAATCTATAAGAAGTTGTTATTGAATTGTCAGTTTTTTTATGCTTTAAGTGTTTTGAAGATACGATTGTCTATTGCTGTTTTGATTGGTTAGGTAATATTTTAAATACTGTGTACTTAAGCAATATACTAATGGTTTGAGGAAGCAAAAAGTATTCTGCAAAAGAATTAACCTGTTTGATTAATAAAACATTTCATTAAATACGGAGTGGCTGCTTTTTATACAGCTGTATTTGGAAGGAGACTTTTTGTCTACTGGTTTTGGCTGTTGTTTTACTCCGTTCACTGAGTGGTATCCATATATATATATATATATATATATATATATATATATATATTTTTTTTTTTTTCATACTTTCTTTTCAGAATATGAAAACAAGCTTTTGTCTCAATACCTCTTATTAACCCAGACATGAATATCACTGCTTGAATATTCATCATTATAAAACCATACGTGTCTTTATGATATACAAGATGTGCACTGTAGTTTGAAGGTAGATAGCTACTGATTTCTCTGAAGTATTACATTGTTAAGATTGAAGCAGGATTGGTTTATGCTTCCTTCACACACTATAAACTCTTCTGAGTATTGTACAAATTCTGCAGCAGTTAATTACACATCTGTCTTGTTAGGTGGAAATTAGCATTGTACTTTATATACATACACATAGGTTATACGAACAAAAGAAGCTTTCATACCAGGTAAAGAGTGATAAATAGTTGCAACTTCATTTGATGGTGAAAGTAATAATTTTCTTGCATGATAAAAAGCATGACAAATGGTTACAATTTCTTCCATGGTTAGAGAAGGATTTTTTGCAAATGTAAAAGCTTCTGATATTTCACATACCTCCAAATTGAGTGCATATATATAGGGTTTTATAGAGTGTCATCCAATTTAGTGCAAGAAGGTACAGATGTTAGACATATTTATTGTCCATTTTCAAACCATTATGCATAATATATAGCTTGAAGGAAATAGAATATAGCAGTAGAAATAGGATATCATAGTTTCAAAAAAGTAGAATGTTTTCAGAATGCTTTTCTTGTATAAATTTTTGTAAACATATAAAAGTGAAAATTAGACAATTCTGGAAAGATAGAAAACAATCAGTAACATCATATATGCTTAAACAGGATGCATGTAAAGATAAAATAGTTAATATTATAATATATACGCGAGGACGAATGTCAGAAATGATATTAAGCTATTAGATGAATAACATGAATAATTAAAGTAGAGGATGTGAATTATGTCACACATGCATAAGTTGGAAATAGGAAAATAAATATGAATTAGCACAATTAGTAGAAAGAATGAGAAAGACAGGTTTATATTTTTATAAAATAGGTAAAATGTTAGCAGTGTAGAGATATTCATTACAATTAAGTTTTTTTCTGTTTTAATCGATTCATGTTCTGGAAGAGATGATACAATTAAACAATCAGTGCTATATACCTATTAAAAAATTAAAACAATATAAAGTATTCCTGATTTTGCTTGACATTTTCCTGGTTTAGTAGCTGTAGAGTGAAGTGTGAGTCAGACGTATGAAATTGAAGGAACTGTCTTGGTGCTCACATTTTGGTTATCTGCATATTACCTTAAAAAAACCAATGATGTGCCCTTATTCATATGCTGAATGTGGGTACTATCCAGTTGGAGGAGCTTGTCTACCATTATGGCAGATTCAGATTTTTTTCTTTTTTTATTTAGAACCTGCATTGTCAGTCAGTAGTACTGTACAAGAGTCACCTTCCTAGAAAGAGTGTGCATTAGCAGTCATAATATAGTGATGACAAAATCAGTGACAAAATTAATATTTTATGTTACTGGTGTTTGTATTTAGTGGTTATTATTCTTGGCCTCCCCTATCCCTTGACATTCCACTGAATTGTGCCATCTGCAATAGCTGACCTAATACCGTCCTACATAAAGGAGGAAATAGTAGCAGGTTATTATATAAAATAAATGCAGATTTTCAGTTTTATAGAAAAAGGGGAATGAGTTTAAAATGAACTGATGTTGAATAGAATGTAACATTGAATATTTATAATGTTTATAATTTATAATGCACTTTTTCACAGATGGGCTGGATCTTTTAAATAAACAAAAGATGACATAGAACAAGAGGAGTCATTGTGTTGCTTCAACGTGAAATGAGTTTATGTCTAATAGACTGGTACTCTAAGAGCCAAAAGCATGTGCTGATAGTGAGAAGGGGGATACAAAAAAAATTGATTAATTTAGAAGTTTATGTCATAAAACAAAAGGATAGAACGAATCAGAATCAGTCTCCGGTAATACCAAATTGCATAAACAACGCTCAGAGTTCCATAAAACAATCCTAACCAAGCAAAACGAATCCAGAGATGTACAAAAAATGTGGATGGTTCAATCCACACAAATATTTATTAGAGAATATCCGGACAGAGAAATGTTAGCGCTTTCGCTTAAAAAGCTTCTTCATACATAAAATACATTCACCTAATTTCAAACACTTTTATATAACATTCAAGTTTTTAAAACAACCAATGAGGCAGTGTCAATTATTGAGGCATTAAAGTGACCTCACACTAATAGCAACTCCATCTAAAACATTAAATAAACACCATAGGTAGCTATTAATATAAAAACCAATGAAGGCAGTAAGATAACTAAATAAATGAATCCATAAATATATAGTTGAAAATACATTCAAGAAATATATATAAATGTGTATGAAAATATATAAATAAACATATATAAATGTATCTTGTGAATGTCTCAGAGAATAAAATATATACAATAACTTAAAAATACATCTATTTACAGAACACATAAAAACTTTCACTTATTATTCCTGCGCTTCTTAAGAAAGGGCTTAATAGAAGCCCTTTCATTCAATCCCTTCCCTTTATCTGCCCTTAACCAGGTAATCCAATCACTCTCTATAGTCTCTGTATAATTCCGAATATCACCCTCCCGTGCACTAGGATGAATTACTGCCAGTGCTCTAAACAAGAAATTATGTGTGGTATCACATTGAGCCACATGTTTAGCTAATGCATTACATAGTGAGCCTTTCTTGATATGATAGATATGCTCACGTATCCTATCCTTAAATGGCCTGTTGGTTTTGCCAACATAGAAAGATGAACAAATATGGCATATAGCTAAATAAACTAAGTGTGGGGTCATACAGTTAGCTGATGCTTTCGTTTTAAATGTTATATTCAGATCTGGATGAAAAAACTCATCTTTTATGTCTATGTAAGAGCAAAAATTGTATTTACCACATGGTGTGGTATGCATCTCTCCAGATACCAAATTCTTATCTTAAGGATAGCAAAGCAACCTCTTCAAATTCTTCTTGTTCCTATAAAGGAAACGTGGTTGCTCACCTACAACCATTTTTATGTCCTCATCTGTTTGTAAAACAGGCCAATGCCTACTAATAATCCCTCTAACCTCCCTATGGTCACATGTATAAAAAAATGGGAACTTCACCAAAGAGTGAGTAGATCTAACACATGTTTTTAAGTTTCCGGCTGTAGGGCCAAAATAAGGAGCAGCTATATCAGACCTTAAAACGGGGATGCTACATAATTGTTCATCAACTTCAAACTCCTTATAACCTCTCTCCAATAAATTCATTCTAAGTTTTACTAATTCTTCAGCAAAGCCCGAATCCATGGGATTCATTCTGGAGGACCGTACACCCTGACCTCTGATGATATTCTTAAAGACATAGGAGGGGTGCATACTGGACCTCAGTAAGAATGTATTGGCATAACAAGATTTCCTATATATACCAGTATTAATCACCCCACAAGGCAGTTTTTCAATATAGAGATCAAGAAAATCTATTCTATATGCAGAATATTCTATAGTAAATCTAAGGAAATCGGTTAAACTGTTCATATTAGTGAATAGTACATCTAGCTGTTCTAAACTTCCATCCCATAGTATAAACAAATCGTCGACGAAACAATGATAGAATTGAACATGTGCCTCAAAAATGGGTAGGTTAAACAGAATGGACGCCTCCCATTGTGCCAGAAACTTATTAGCGTAACTATTGGCACAAGGGGTACCCATGGCTACTCCATCCTGCTGTTTGTATATCTTATCCTGGAACATGAACAAATTATTCTCCAACACAAGTTCCAGAAAATAGGTTATAAGGTCTCTTTGCACTTCCGAGTATTCAATATGTTTTTTCAAGTATTCCAATATGTACAATACTCCCAGTTCATTTGGTATAACCGTAAAGAGGGACTGAACATCAAGGGTTACAAAGACCAACCCTTCGACATTATCAAAGCCTCTTAAACATTCATATAGGTCCACAAGGAACTGCTTAGAATCTTTCAATACAAACATATTATGGTTCAAAATCGGTCTTAAATGTTTCTCCATATAGATGGACAAGCGTTCTGTGACCCATCCTCCACCAGCAACTATGGGTCTCATTGGGGGGTCACCCAGATCCTTGTGAATCTTAGGGAGGCCTTGTATCACAGGAATCAATGGAGTTTTAACTAACAGGTAGTCCAACAATTCTTTGTTAATAATACCTCCTTGATGTATATCAAACAATGTATTAATAACATAGCTCATAATAGCATGTAATTCACTCTTACTTATCACACTATAAAATTTATCATCCAGCAGTTTATCCATGGCTATATTATACTTTGTAGTGTCCATGATCACTACCCGTCCCCCTTTATCAGCAGGTCTGATAACAATTGTTGTCTCTAGCTGCAGGTTTTTCATGCACTGTCTCTCTCTAAAAGTGAGGTTGTCCCTTCTCTTGTGTTTCTTATGCTTGCCCAAACACTCATAATACTTATGTAGCTCTTCTTCTGTGAGTTTGAAATATGCTTCAACTAATGGATGGTTCAATGGAACAAACTCACTCAAATTCCTAAATCTATACTCTCTGTCTTCTTGTGTATCTATATCCTCGGTACATCTTTTACCATAAAGCAGTCTCAACATAACATTTCTACAATAGAGACCCATAGTTGCTGGTGGAGGATGGGTCACAGAACGCTTGTCCATCTATGTGGAGAAACATTTAAGACCAATTTTGAACCATAATATGTTTGTATTGAAAGATTCTAAGCAGTTCCTTGTGGACCTATATGAATGTTTAAGAGGCTTTGATAATGTTGAAGAGTTGGTCTTTGTAACCCTTGATGTTCAGTCCCTCTTTACGGTTATACCGAATGAACTGGGAGTATTGTACATATTGTAATACTTGAAAAAACATAGTGAATACTCGGAAGTGCAAAGAGACCTTATAACCTATTTTCTGGAACTTGTGTTGGAGAATAATTTGTTCATGTTCCAGGATAAGATATACAAACAGCAGGATGGAGTAGCCATGGGTACCCCTTGTGCCAATAGTTAAGCTAATATGTTTCTGGCACAATGGGAGGAGTCCATTCTGTTTAACCTACCCACTTTTGAGGCACATGTTCAATTCTATCGTCGTTTCATCGACGATTTGTTTATACTATGGGATGGAAGTTTATAACAGCTAGATGTACTATTCACTAATATGAACAGTTTAACCGATTTCCTTAGATTTACTATAGAATATTCTGCATATAGAATAGATTTTCTTAATCTCTATATTGAAAAACTGCCTTGTGGGGTGATTAATACTGGTATATATAGGAAATCTTGTTATGCCAATACATTCTTACTGAGGTCCAGTATGCACCCCTTCTATGTCTTTAAGAATATCATCAGAGGTCAGGGTGTACGGTCCTCCAGAATGAATCCCATGGATACGGGCTTTGCTGAAGAATTAGTAAAACTTAGAATGAATTTATTGGAGAGAGGTTATAAGGAGTTTGAAGTTGATGAACAATTATGTAGCATCCCCGTTTTAAGGTCTGATATAGCTGCTCCTTATTTTGGCCCTACAGCCGGAGACTTAAAAACATGTGTTAGATCTACTCACTCTTCGGTGAAGTTCCCATTTTTTTATACATGTGACCATAGGGAGGTTAGAGGGATTATTAGTAGGCATTGGCCTGTTTTACAAACAGATGCGGACATAAAAATGGTTGTAGGTGAGCAACCACGTTTCCTTTATAGGAACAAGAAGAATTTGAAGAGGTTGCTTTGCTATCCTAAAGATAAGAATTTGGTATCTGGAGAGATGCATACCACACCATGTGGTAAATGCAATTTTTGCTCTTACATAGATATAAAAGATGAGTTTTTTCATCCAGATCTGAATATAACATTTAAAACGAAAGTGTCAGCTAACTGTATGACCCCACACTTAGTTTATTTAGCTATATGCCAGATTTGTTCATCTTTCTATGTTGGCAAAACCAACAGGCCATTTAAGGATAGGATACGTGAGCATATCTATCATATCAAGAAAGGCTCACTATGTAATGCATTAGCTAAACATGTGGCTCAATGTGATACCACACATAATTTCTTGTTTAGAGCACTGGCAGTAATTCATCCTAGTACACGGGAGGGTGATATTCGGAATTATACGGAGACTATAGAGAGTGATTGGATTACCCGGTTAAGGGCAGATAAAGGGAAGGGATTGAATGAAAGGGCTTCTATTAAGCCCTTTCTTAAGAAGCGCAGGAATAATAAGTGAAAGTTTTTATGTGTTCTGTAAATAGATGTATTTTTAAGTTACTGTATATATTTTATTCTCTGAGACATTCACAAGATACATTTATATATGTTTATTTATACATTTTTATACACATTTATATATATTTCTTGAATGTATTTTCAACTATATATTTATGGATTCATTTATTTAGTTATCTTACTGCCTTCATTGGTTTTTATATTAATAGCTACCTATGGTGTTTATTTAATGTTTTAGATGGAGTTGCTATTAGTGTGAGGTCACTTTAATGCCTCAATAATTGACACTGCCTCATTGGTTGTTTTAAAAACTTGAATGTTATATATAAGTGTTTGAAATTAGGTGAATGTATTTTATGTATGAAGAAGCTTTTTAAGCGAAAGCGCTAACATTTCTCTGTCCGGATATTCTCCATTAAATATTTGTGTGGATTGAACCATCCACATTTTTTGTACATCTCTGGATTCGTTTTGCTTGGTTTGGATTGTTTTCTGGAACTCTGAGCGTTTTTTACGCAATTTGGTATTACCGGAGACTGATTCTGCTTCGTTCTATCCTTTTGTTTTATGACATTCACTATTACATTATTTGCTATAAGGATAGAACGTTTACCAGACTTTTTGGCAGTTTTTTCTTTTGTTTTATAATTTAGAAGTTTGTTTATTTGCAGTTTGAACTGAAAGTGAGTGTGTGTGTGTGTGTGTGCATGCGTGTAGATTGTCGCATCATATATTTGGTCAGTTTTTCATAAAATTGTGGTTTTCTGGCAAAGTAGTGGCAAATCTTTAAAGATTGACATTAGAAAATAATGACAGACATTTGAGTTTCGGATTTCATACCCTTCAGAAAATTCAGACTAATGCAAGACCTACTATTCTATTAACTTTCTAAGTTTGTAAGGGCAATATTTAAAAATTGTCCTTATTTTTGGGCCTTTGTCCCACTTTTATTAAAGGCTTTGTCTAGATTTCTTGCTCTGAGGTTGAGAGTATGACAAATGTGTCAGGGCCATCACTGTCAGCCAGAGATATTTCAAATTGTGACATACTTCTACCCCACTCCTCCATGTGGTGAGACTCTGGATGTGTCCAAGCAAGGAAAGGAGCAGTTATGCAGTGTAAGTGTGCAGAGTATCCCCCCATCCAAGGTAGGCACAAGTACAGTGGCTTTTCATCTGTCCTTGATTTTGCAGAATGTTCTGGTTTTCTGTCATACTTTTATACTGTTGAATTATGCTTCTTACTATTCAGAAAATGCATGTCATTGGCTGCATCTTACTTTGTACTTTTATAAAGCTGAATATAAATTATAATTACAACTGCAGTGCAGTGGTTTAAGTTGAGTGCTGCTTGTTTTTTTGTATACTTAATTTTGACTGGCATTCCAGTAATGTATTTAAAAAGTAATTTATTTTTTCATGCCTCCATCCTTTGTTTCCATCTACATATTAAGTAAGCTGTCATGTAGCCAAAGCATTGAAATATATTTTTCTTCTTCTCCACTTCATTTTGTCTTAACTGGACTCTCAAAATGACAGTTCGGTACCCACGGCAGTGTATTTAATTAAAGCCCCAGTTTTGTGCTTTTGAGCATAGCCCCACCCCTTTCTAGTTGGCCACACCACTTTCTGCTGGCCCCACACAATCAGATGTCTCCTGCAGCCCCCCTTTGATTTGAAGTCACTAGCCACCTCTGATAGTAGGGGGATTATGTGGCTGGTGCCTGACATTGTAGGTTCTCACCCTTAAAAATAAAACCTCCATCAAGGTAGAAGAATGACTCTAAGTTAATACATTTGAAGAGGAGGGAGCCAATGAGGATATACACCCTCTGTTGGATGGGGAAGCAGTTTGCTCTTTTTGGATGGGGAACCAGTTTGCTCTTTTTAAAGCTGCACAATGGTGTTCAGATGTATAAGATACGGGGATGAAGTGGCTATTTTGCTGCTATAAGCTCACATCTATGCTTAATTTAGATCACATTTTAATTTCTTCATAATTTAGAATTTGTCCTACTAGGGGCTTAATGCAACATGAATACATGTTTATAGATAATGCTTCTGTTTTGAGAGCAGTGAAATAAATGGCTGGAATTTCCTAGAACAGTGAAACTAGAGTACATTAATAAATAGTACATAACTCATTTTTCTGTAATATATTTTCGCATTCTCGTTTATAAACAATGCAAAATCAATATGTTTTACTTATGTTTATAGCAAAACAAATAGCATTTCCTCAGAGCATTTTAGACCACATCATTTATATGATGATGCTCTTCACTTTCAGCTATCATTTTGTTATTGTAATAAATCCCTTGTTATATGCATTGCAAAAACAAATTAAAATATAAACATTTACCGAGAGCATATATTGATAATTTATATTATTATAAAACTATAATAATAAAATAAAAAAAAATCAAATCATGCACAAAAAAAATCTCAGACATATGATTAGTTATGATAATTTAGTACAAGTGGTGAATGAGTTTAAAATTATTGAGTGTTAGCTGTACTAAACATTTTTGGGCATATAGCATCTGTGACATATAAGAAGAAAAGTATGAACAGCTTTTATCCCCAAATAGGCAGAGTCAATAATGTGAACATTTTTATTCTACCCCAGTTTGTTTCTTCTACAGAATCTTATAGTTCTACCAGGACCTAAATACTACAATAAAGTTAAATAAATATTACTTACTAATTTTGCTATTTTCCATTTTTATTAATGACCTTCACTCAGCTATTCCTCAAGCCAGCTGTATTCAATATGCAGACAACGCCACAATAATCTGTTCAGTCACTTCTCCAACTGCACTACAGTCCCTTACCCAAAAAGCATTCAGTACAATAGAACAATGGTTTTTGAACCGCTGCCTCCTCCTAAACCCCCAAAAACTAAATGTTTACTTTTCACTCCAACCAATAAGTCCACCCCAATATATTTCATACTCGTATCTAATTATGGCACTCTCATATCTCCTGACCCAACCACTAAACTCTTAGGTATAACAATAGATAGCAATTTTAACTTTGATATTCATATAAACAAAATAAAAACAGTCAACAAGAAATTGGGGTTCGTCTATAGAATCAAACCCTTTCTTACAACATTAGCCAGGACCGCTATAGCCAGAACTCACCTGATCTCCACTCTGCTCTATGCTTCTCCTATATACACCAATGTCTCTAAAAACAACCTCAACACACTGGCAATCTCCTATAACAATATTGCCAGATTTGCTACTGCCTCTCCTTTTAGAACTCATCGTTGTCTTAATCTAAAGCAATTAGGATGGCTAGAGTTTCTAAACCAGCTTCAATTTCACCAGCTTGCTATTGCCCATAATACCCTGTATCAACCCACCAACACTCCAGTACTCACTAACCTCATTATTCCTTACAACAATCTTAAAAATGTACGCTCTTCAAACAAACTACTTATCTGTAGTAGCAGATCCAACAACTTGGCAGGGGACTCTCTTGTTCTCTTATACTGTTGGAAAGCACTGGAATCTCCTACCCACTAAACTCTTTTCTCTGTCTTCACTAACACTTTTTAAACAGAAACTAAAATTATTTTTCAGTACACATTGGTTATGCCCTTGCACTAACCCTGACTAACTTTCTTCCTTTATATGAATGAATACTCTTCACCCTTACAGACTTATCCTTAAAGAACCAAATGACCAAGTTATTGCAATTTAAATCTTTGTATATATATATATATATATCTGTATATATTTACATCTTTTGTACATTACCTTATACTGCTTGTGTTATGCTCACTATGAGTACTGTATTTTTATTAACAGCTGTCTTAAACCCGGACTGTTTAAACATTCCATATTGCATATTGTATATGTGTGTGTTGGAGCTTTTCTCCCCGGGCCTCTACTGAAAATGGAGATGAATCCAGTTAGACTAGCCCAGTCATCAAATGTAAAATAAATAAAATAAATAAATAAATACATTTTTGGAGATGTGCATCACCTGGAATTCCATGGACAGTGTTAGGGTTTCCTCCGAATTAATATGGACTGTTCATGCCTGATATAGAAACATTTATTATATCTCAATCATTCTTAAACATTTTAGTGTTTAAATATAATGGAGATACTGCATATAAGACAATAAGGAATGTTTTGTTGACATCCAATACTCTAATTTCTCTATATACTAAAAAAGAGGATTTTTGATTTAATGGATACTACATAGCATATTTTGAATGAATGAAATATTTAAGTGTAACATAACAGAATTTTGCTATTATTCAATTTATTATGCTAATTAACTTT
Source organism: Protopterus annectens (assembly GCF_019279795.1). Taxonomy (NCBI): domain Eukaryota; kingdom Metazoa; phylum Chordata; order Ceratodontiformes; family Protopteridae; genus Protopterus; species Protopterus annectens. The sequence continues at coordinate 360,678,129 of NC_056742.1, forward strand.
CCTTGGACTTGGTCTCATTTTATAAATCTCGGTGGGATAATTCAGCTTTAATGGGAAGTTTAATACAGAAGGTACTTGATTTCTGTGTATTACCAGATCAAAGTAGTATTTTGTAGAGTATTATTTGTAAAAAGAGGCATGTGTCTTATGTTACATGGGGTTTTATTAAAGATGAAGTTAAGTGTGGCATTTCCATGGAAGAATAAATGCAAATTAGCTTTATAGGAAAAATGTCCAAGGAAAGTTTAATTAAAGATGTTTATTTATATTGCTAACATGAATAAACTTGCTCATAATGCTTCTATTTATGAGATCATTATGTCTGGCCTTCCACTATTCCCCATACAGATTGCTGCCAAAGTACAAATCGGATCCAGCATGTTGAGACTGTCAGTGTGAAACAACTCATTTGATGTACTACTGGTACGACCATGGTGGGAAATAACAAGAGAACTGATTGCTGTATTTGTATGTCCATTTTTAGCAACCGTAGTTCTATTTAATATTTTAGAGTCATATCTTTCTACAATATATGCAAAAATAGCATTAGTTAAAATGGTCATTAAACTACATCTTTGATAATAGAAAGGCTGTTCCAGTAATAAAATTTTAACTAGTGAGCTGGATGGTTCATTATTTTAAGTACGTAGTATGCCACTTGAACTAATACTAAGCAGGACGTCTGGAACAGTTATTTCTGAAACCAAATATTTTAACTTCATGAGCTGGTTTCTAGACTCTAATATCATTTTACAGTTTTATCACTATATTGTTTTTATTATAGGATATGGATATAATTTATGTATAAAAAGAAGAAAAGGGACTATTGCAGAGCTAAAAGCTGTTCATTATCAACTTAAAAAGTTAAATTCCAATCACAGTGTTAAAGTGATGTATAACACTAATGACAAAAAAAAAATTGAAGCATAAGTTTATAAAGAAAATAAAAAAAGTCAATCAAGAAACAAGTTATTGTGACACGGTATTGTTTTTGTGCTTAAGAAAATACTACTGACTAACAGGAGAGATATTTTAAGTTTACTTTTTAAATGTATCCTCATGGTTTTGCCAAAAAAATTTAGTAAACTATTTTAATAAGATAATTAATAAATTGCATTTGTTTAAATATCTCTCCAAAGGCAATAACCTTCAGGAAACATTAATAAACTAACAGATGAATTGTTAGATGAATCGTTAAGAAATTATTCATGTTATACCTGTTGTGAGACTGATGGCGAGGCTAATGCTCATTGTACTTAATGCTGTAATTTAGGACTTGCCTGGTAAAATATTAAAAGTTATTTTATTCTTCCTTTTAACTATACTGGTATCAATGCAATCCCTGGTAGGTTAAATTATGAGACCACATTACCATGAGATAAATACCCACAAAATGATTTTATAGAGATTCAAATAATACTTGAAAGGATTGACTTTCAGATTATAGCATACAAAAGGATCCTGTCTCTTTCTCCAGAAAATCATATAACTTTCCCAAATAGTCTACGTGAACTCCATATAAGCAGGAATGCCATTATCCTTGTTGATTTTAACTTCCCACTGATAAATATGGGGACCTATCCCAACAACATAAAATATGCACAAAAAAACATAGCTTATATAAACAAGAACTCCCTGGACTAGACTGATTAGAAACCCACTAAGGGACAGATTATGCTTGACTTGGGCCTACCAAAGTTATCATCTGTATGTACCATTTTAAAGGTGTCTCCCACAATGGTCAAGATAATTTACAAACAAGTAACCTTTTACATCAGAATATTTTAACCATCAGAAGCAAATATAATAGAATTCATGGACTTCAAATGAACAAATTCCCTACAATTCTATTATAAAGTGTCTAGAGTCAAGTGTAATGGTATCAGCAAAATGTTGAAACTGCAAAGAGTTATGCTCATAACTGAGCAAATGTATTAAATGGCAGTTTCAATTAGATCCAAGCAAATGAGGACATTTAAAAGAAATCTGGCATCATGGTCCACAAGCATTAATAACATCTATAATAAAAGGAAGACTCCCCTTAACCTATATTTCAGAAAAAAGACTCCCAAATTAATGAGACAGATCAGGAAAATGAAGGCATCCTATGAACTCACACTAGCCACAGGTGACAAAGACACATACAAATCCTTCTTTAGCTAATTCAGGAAAATAAGAACTATCACTCAACCATGCTCAGAGCGTATTCATACTCCACTCAAGTTGATATTGACAACATACTGACAAATAAATTGAGCACCAACATATTTGCCAATGTACTGGCAAATAAACTTTAATACTAACTTCAATGTAGAGACACCTGTTCCAGGTCCACTTATCTCATATGAACCAAACTACCAATCACTATGAAAGACCATGTACTGAAAGTACTATCCAGAACAAAGAATAACTCATCCACAGGGTCTGACAACATATCCAGTTACCTAATAAATAGTATTAAACATGGATTTACCCACTCCTCAACCTCTTTAGTTTGAACCTAGTAACTGGCTTTGTCCAACTGAGGTGGTGCTCAACTGTTGCGATACCACTCCACAAGGGTGGCTCCACCAATGACCCTGGGATCACACAACTATCAGTCTAATAAGTTTTGTACACAAAGCAATGGAATGCATCATATCTGATGTAATGAACTATCATATCAAAAATCTTATCAGAGTCAACCCCCAGCACTTTGGCTTTGTCAAGGCTAGCCATTGCTTGATAAATATAATGAACTTCTTTGAAAAGTTTACTCAGGCCGTTAACTGCAGTTAAGCTGTTCATACAGAGTACCTTGAACTTGCCAAGGAATTTGATTCTATACCACATGAAAATATATTAACCAAGATGAGCAAGCTCCAAATTGACCCATGAGGTTTGGTGGATAGCCAACTAGCTCAGTGACATGGCTTCCACTATAAGAGTTGGGGTGTGCATGTTCTAAAGGTGAATTGTGGTGTTCCTCAAGGATTTATATGCTTCTCAGATTTCCATATACAAATGAGGATTTACTAGTTAACAAAGTTTGCAGATGATTGTATACCAGGAGCTATCATCATCATCATTGTATCCCCGTATTACATATAGGTACTCTAACTGGAACTTGATTTATAATCAGTGCATACCAAGATTATATATTCCATGTTCTGAAGGAGTGATGGGCCTCCTTGAAATTGATTGGATGTATAGATCTGCAATCGTGGGACTTCACACATATCTGCTGACCTCACAGCACCCAAATACAGTGAAACTTTTGAAACATGAGGAGAATAAATCTAAGATGACTTCTCTGATTAATATAGCAGAAGCTTATTGGCATCAAGCAGGAATGGAAATCAAACCAGAAGCAGATAAAAATCAGGCAGCAACAAAAGAAATAATATAAGGTGAAGGATCAGATGAAAAGGCAAGAAATGTGGGAAAAGCATAAATATAGTTGCAAGTATAGAAAACGTCTGGAAGAACCTCATGCTGATCAGGAATGAACACAGGAATGGTTAAGGAGAGGTGAATTCAAACCAAGAGATGAAAGGTTAATATTAGCAGTCCATTGAACATGTGGGAGAAACAGATAAATGTAGGTTTTATAAAACTGCATTGGAAACAGTTGCACTCCTCATTGCTGGTTGTGACATACTAATGGCAGAAGGACTGTATACTGAAAGGCATAATAATGTGGCGAGACTGCTACACGGGGGATTGTGCAAACATTATGGTAATGAAGTGGACAAAAAACACTGGAAATATAAGCCACAAAGCATCATAGAAAATGATGAAGTCTACATCACATGGGATCATCCATTACGAACAGTTCAAAAGACAAATGTGAGAAAACCAGATATAGTGGTCCAAGAAAAGAAGACAAGAGCAGCATTGATCATTGAAATCGCCAGACCCAGTGACTACAGTGTCCTGCATACAGAGAGACACACAAAGTCATAAAATATCAGGATCTGCAGGCAGAAATGAGACCAATGTGGAAGAAAAATACCCAGAAGGTTCCAACATTAGGAAGAGCAATGGGTCTTATAAAAAAGAATTTACAATTGTATTTAGATATGTTACCAATACACGTAACTCCATATGAACTGCAGAAGGAGTCATGACTGGGCACATTGCTGGTACTGCGAAGAACACTACTGGGTGACATCAATGATTAAAACAATACTAATTTCATGAACTTCAATCGTACTTTGACTTAGGAATGGGGTCCATTCCCATCATGGTATTAGAAACCCAAAAGACTTGGAGAAATTAAGAGAGAGAGGAACTTACATATGTCAACAGCTGCTGTACAAAGAATGTTCTCAGACAACAATAAAAAGTGTGACATTACAGAATTCTTAAAGCACACCTAGATCCAGCTTATAGTGTGGATATCATACCACTTCACAATGAAAAGGTAGTGACAGACTTTTGTGGATTGCTCCCTCACATTTCACTATCACATCACAATGCTGACTAGGAAATTATTTTACCATGCACAATTTATAGCAAAAGCTATCTTGTCTAGGTGAAAAAAGTCCACACTTTCTTGTACTCCACACTGATTAGAGCCATCATTGAGTAAAGCTCTCTCTTTGGGATGTATCTTCTTAGGTATATCAAGTAATTGGAAAGACTCCAGAGTTTTTTTTTAACTAAAATGAGCATGAGTTTAAAAGACCTGAGCCACCAAGAGAGACTGGAGGCTTTATCCTCTATATCTGGTGTCATATAGACTCATTAGGAGCAACTTGGGCCTTGCTTATAGGGCTACAATAAATACAGTACTCCAAGAACTCTTATACCTTCAAAAATCAAACAGTCATGTTGACACTATGGCCAGAGATCTAAATCTACTCCCATTAATAAATCATTAGGTGGAGGGATATATTTGTCATACAGCACCTACTCCTTTTCTGGAACATTATTCATTTACACATTAAGCAGTGTGATACATAGTCTGCCTTTAAAAATGAGCTGAGCACTTGGATGGCAATTGATAAATTCACTGTTGGTAGGACTGACCTGCCTTCCTTGAAAGGTAGGCAATACCTAATGGTGGGTAATCTTGAAATATAAGAAGCAGCTTAAGGATGAAATTATGAATGGTGGCTATTATAAATACTGAACTGTACATGAAAATGCTAATAGAACATTTTAATGACACAAATACTTATTCAAAAGTTACCTTTGAAACTTATAGAATGCTTACGGAACAATTTCATCAATTACGAATGGGTGTCATGTTGGATTAATTCACAGAAGACAGTCTCAGTTTGATAATATTTTTCCTAGAAGCTCAGTCATCTTCTACTGCATGCCTAGAAGTTCATAACTAAGTCTGTTCAGCAGATTGAAGATGAATTGCATGGGGAGGGATACGTGTTTATAAAATGAGGGAAAAGTTAATTGCAAGTTTAATAAATGAGACTTTGATTAGATTCCTATATTAAGACCGTTTGCATTTATTGTAGAAAATTACAGTTGTAATTACAACAAGATAACGTGATTAAGCAGAATAAAGACAGAACAAGTTTATATACAAATGTATAACACTGCCATGATCTGGAAGTCTTAATAGCATTTGTGTGTGATATCCATTGTTCTCATTTTTTTGGTGGCAATGACAATGTTTTTGTCTTACACACAATATTTTTTGTCCAATGACCAACTGTTTCATTACTGGAAGAGTAAAGCTATGAGTGCCCACTTACCTCCAGCTTATTTTTTTCTTATAATGGCATTTAAAAGGGAATATATTTACAATACAATGTGTTTTGTTATGCATGTTCTACACAAGTTTCACTTTACAGGAGACTTTATTAAAGTGGGTCCTATTTGCAGGACAATTTTTTGAATTTCTTTGGTAACAAATTTCTTGCATAACTATGTGGGTTTAATTTTTTCCATGCTGTGCGGTTGATTAATGTAGATATTTTAGATATCTCCATGAGCAGTAAAGCTTGTTTTTCTATATTAAGTCTGGAATATTTGAGAAACCAGTGCATACAATGAACTATTTCCATGGTTCAATTAATCATCCCCTACAGTTATTCTCAACAATTCCCCTAGTGGCAATGCAGATAGTATGCAGGATGTGGAGTGGTAGCTGCCATTTTGAAAAAAGCTGTTTTTTTCAACAAAAGTATCCATTTATAGGGATTATGACCCTGAAATAGTGAGGAAAGCACACATCCTCTGTGACTGACACAGAGTGCAGTTACTTGCCAATAGGAGAAATGCAAACAATATAATCCAAGGAAGAGAGAATTTATATCATGAATTTCTGAAAACCCAAAACTTTTGAATGGAGATTGCAGTATAGGCAGGATCGAGAGTTTTCTTCAATGTAGTGCAATTTCAGAGTAGGTATATATAATTAGCAGGGGTTATAGAAGGTGTGTGGGTGGGCTTGACCTCCTGTAAAACCATAAAAAGATACATTTTTGTGTTGTTTTTTTTTTTTTTTTTAACGTTTGAGTTTTCAGAAATTCAATCATATCATCTCGCCAAAATGAATTTCCAGTTTCTCAAACTCTATCAACTGACATAGATCCATATATATATATATATATATATATATATATATATATATATATATATATATATATATATTATATGTTCCTTTGATTACTGGGAAGTCAGACTCAAATTAAATTAGCCCACTTCAGTGGATACCTGGGGAGAAGTGCTAGAAGAATTTATAAGTTTATAGGTTCATAGATAAGTATTCGACTAGCTGCCATTGCAGGCCATTTTAACCTTATCCAAGTTCCCTTTTGGTGCCTTGAATTAGCTTGTCCCATTTGGTGTTACACTTGTATTACCCATCCTATAGTCGATATAGTCGATAATTACATATTACCCTTAGCGACAACAACTGGGATCATACCATAGATAATCCGAGGACACTCATCCCTGGGATAAAGCATTTGGGAGCAGACTCTGACCATTACTAATACATAGGGCAGTTCTTGGATACATTTTCTATTTCTCATCCACAGATCTAAGTTGTGCTTGAATATGGGCAGGGATGATTTAATTTACTTGCACAGGGAGTCTGTTCCAGAGGAGAGGTATCCCCTGTGAAATACATCTGTCCCTCCAAACCATTCTGTTGATGCTGCAGAAGAGGATTAGATTCCATGAACAAGTATTTCAGGTATCACTTGACTTACATATGTCCAATAAATCCATTAGAATTAGGTCAGAGGATGCCTTGCATGCCAGGCACAGGTCAACTCTTAACGGTCTGTAGGTTACAGACTATAGCAGAAAGGCTTTGAGTTAGTCCATGCAGGACATATACTTTAGGCCTTGTACCCTTTTAGTAAGGTATCATTGTGGGCATTCCAGTAGTGTCATGTGTCTGGACAGATATATGCCAAGGGACAATTATACTCAATGATTATTTATTTATTTAGTTAATTATTTAACATTTGTCGATCGGGTTAGTCCAACTGAGCTAGTGCCCTATTTCAGCAGATGGCCAGGGAGAAAAGCTCCACAATTAAATAATAAGAAAAGAAGTGCAATTTTTGACAAGGTACATTTAAAGGAGTAATAATAATACAATATTAAAATAATAAATATATAATAAAATAAATGGTATGTAAGAATAAGAAGCAAGGTTTAAGTTCTGTAGGTGTTTCTGAGTACTGCTTAGTACAGGCTATACATATTGATAAATCAAGTTTTTGTTTGAAAATGTTAGTCAACACAAGAGAAAGAAAAGACAGTTAATTTTAGAGTGAAATGAGCATCAAGTAGAATGTAGCTTGTCAGGCTGATATTTGTTTACAGGGACAATAGCAGATTGATAGTGTTAACTTGTACCATCAAAAGATAGATGGATATAGGGAAGAAACTGACAGTAATTAGTTTTCAGGTGGGATAAAGTTGGTAGGGGCTCAGTAAGGCTGTTTACACTGGCATGTCCAGGCATTAGTATGAAGATTTTTAAGACCAGTTTTGAATTTTGGTAGGTTACTTATGTTTCAAATGGATTGGGGGAGTTTGTTCCAGTAGAGTGCTGGAAAGTAGCTGTAAAGGTTTTGTCCTATAGATCTTTTTGGTTTGTGAATTGCTAATAGATTTTGTTCAGTGCTTCAGAGTGCCTATGTGGGATGTAGGGAGGGTGATTGCGGGGCAGAAGGATGGTTGAATAGAATGTATGATAAGCAGTTGTGTGAAAAGAAGCTGTTTGAGGAATTCTAACCATTTTAGGGTCTTGTGTGAGAGGCAGTGGTGGGATTTGAAGGTTTGGTTGCCAGCACATCTAGCAACTTTGTGGTAGGTGGTTTCAAGTTTGGATAAAATGGTAGTCTGAAAGTTGGTAAGGATTTGGGAGATGTAGAAGAGACTAGAGAATAGGTAGGCTTGTGTAAGAGTTAGGCAGGCTTCATTGGTTAGGAATTTGTTATTCTGATATAGTAACCCAAGTTTTTGGTGACTTTTTTATGCAGTTGTGTACATGAAGGTCGAATTTCAGCTGGTCATCAGTGATACAGCCCAGGACCATAGTGTGCATTTCAACTTGGATAGACGTTTTGTTGAGTGATGTGATGGAGAAAGTGGGTTTAAGGTAATAGAGAGATCTAGGATGAACAGTAGGAGCTTAGTTTTCTTAGGGTTTAGAACTAGGTGATTTTTAGTGAGTCATTTTTCAATGAATGTAAAGGACTTTTGTGTAAGAGAGTTCAGATCTGTGAGATTATCAGAGATAGTGATAACTGCAGAGTCATCAGCATATTGTATAAGAAAATATAGTGGACAGGAGGTGTAGGTGGTTAGTGAAAATATTGAACAGTAAAGGACCTAGTATGGAACCTTGAGAGACTCCCATTTTAATGGGAAGAGATAGGGATAGTGTTGTAAGCCATTTGACACATTGCTGTCTGTCCATAGGGCAGCTGGCAAACCAGGAGATAGTAGAACTAGAGAGATTTAGTTCAGAAAATTTAGCAAGGGGCAAGGAGTGAGAGACAGTGTGCAAAGCTTTAGAGAGGTCAAGGAAGATACTGGAGACCAGTTGGTTGTTGTCTCTGGCATGTGAGATTATGTTGGTAAAGGAAATGAGGGTGGTAGAAATACTGTGGCTTGGACAGAGCCATACTGTGTATGGGGTTAGTAGATTTTCCTGGTGTAGATATTCCATGATTTGTCTGGGCATACATTTCTCTAGGATTTTGGAGAGAGGGGACAGGATTGCTATTCGCCTATAGTTTGCAAGCTCTGTGGAGTTACCTCCGTTGTGTGTAGGTAAAGTACAGAATTTTTTCCAGATAGTGGGTACTTGGGATTCAGTTATGATTAGCCTAATGAGGGCCGAAAAGGGGAACAATGACACTTCTACATATAAACACGACTGTTTCTTTATAAGCTGTACCAATGGAGGAGGACTTTCTTATCACAATGGAAGCATGTTGGTCAAAAAGTTAGGGACATATTTGGCAATCTGGTAGTGACCCATGGTAGATGACTTCCTGAAGGATACAGTAATGTATTTTTTGGCATTTTGCTTCAGTCCATGCTTTTAGAACCAGTTATTTATTTGGGACAAACCTTCCAGCAGGAAGTCAGTTCTGGGGATTCAGTGACTGTTCCTAGCTTGAAGTCATCTGCAGAGTTAATCAGCCAGAGCTCTTTGGTATTGGCTTTTACTTTAGGAAAATAGATGCCAAATAGGAGAGGTCCCAGCAAAGAAGCCCAGGAGACTCCATTGGTAACTGGTTTCTTTTTGGAAGTAATTTCCCCTATTTTGATTTCCTGCATCCTATCGGTGAGCTCTTTGACAACCCAGTGGGTGACGGATGATTTTCTCAGGGGCTGTTGCCAGGTTGACACACGTGGTGTATCCCATTTTCCTTCACCCATTACTTTGGTGACCTTTTCAAAAAAGATCACCAGGTTGAGTAACTATGACCTGCCCCTGACGAGTCCAAGCTGAGATAGGTCCAATTTTTGGATGTTCCCTATGTTCTTACTGATTAGTTCCATGATAATTTTTTTTCATTGCTTTGCATATGAGGCTGGTCAGACTTACGACAATGTAATTACCTGGGTCTGTGGAAGGTCCTCCTTATGCAGGGGCTATGACTAAAGCTGTTCTCCACTTGCTAGTACAAAACCTGTATGGAGGCTGAGGTTAAACAGTATTGCTTGGGGTGAGGGTGGGGATAGCTAAATCATGCTTCATCCTTTTCAAGATGCATCATCCAGGTATATTGTCAGGACCCATCAGTGCAGTATTTTAGCTTCTGATGGCACTTTTAGGACTTGTAATGTGTGATAGCTGGAGGAGATGCAGGAGGGACAGCTGGAAGAGAGAGAGGTTTAGAGTTAGAGCTGAATTTATCTGCCAGTAGGTTTGCTATATCTTTAGTCTCAGTGAAGGTAACATCCTTCACAATCACCTCAACTCATTGCTGTGCTTTTGAGATTATGAGCATAACTAAAAAAGACCTAATGATTGTCTTTGGCTTGGGTAGCTATTTTAACCTCACACTTGGCTTTGGTGGAGTTTATTAAGCTCCTGAGCTATTTGTTTATTTTACTGATGAGGGCTGTATTATTATGGGAATTAGTCCTCTTACTGTTAATCAAAATTTGCTTCTTTTTATTGCAAAGCTCACTGATATTATGGTTTCACCATGTGGGTTTGCTTCTTGGGTTTACCTTGCACTCTTTCCTCAATGACACAGCTGCATCTATGCAGCTGATTACATGCTAGTATAGTGTGGTGTTGCACATTTCTGTGTATCAGGTGGAGTTAACAGGGTTTGATGGGGATTAGATGCTTGCCAGTGTATCACTTTGGAATAGGTAATTTGTCTTGGAGGAATTTCTAAAGGTACCTTGGCTGAAGGGATTTCTGGTTTCAATTTTATTTAGAAGGAGACTGCTTTATGGTCAGACCTAACAAGTGATGAAGAAACAGTGAATGGTGCAAGTTGATCCCATATTAATAAGGACAATATCCGATATGTTATTCCCCCTAATGGGTACTCTGAATAATTGTTCAAGGGCATTTGTATCGACAAATTCCATGAATCTCTGTGCTTGTGCACTAGTGGTGGTGCAGATTTCCCAGTGTATAGCTGGATAGTTGAGGCCACCTAAGAAAATGATATTATGTTTGAGTGGTTCTAGTTCATGCAGACAGGCATTGTGGCTTTCTTGGGTGATCGAGGGTGTTCTGTAGTGAGTTATATATGGTGCTGGGCCTTTCTGATAGATATTTGGACAAGAAGGTCTAGTGCATCATGCTGCTTTACCCGGTTTGATGTGTGTCGCCTCTGGGTGAAGATTTAGACACTTCCACCTTTGTTCTAGATGTGTGAAAGGAGTTAAAGCCCTGGCAGCTATAGTGATCTCCCTTCTCCAGAGTGAAAGGGGCCTGTAGGGAGTTAAATTTCTTGTTTAGGCTGCTCATATTAATCAGTAGCACCTTCATATTTTCCATTGCTTGTTTTTTTTATTTTGGTAGGTTTAACAGATTGGCATTGCCTAATAAGGCACTATAAAGGTAGACAATATTCTTCCCAATAACCAAAACCCTAGTGGGGACAGTGTGCAGGCCATCCCTGGTAAAGCAGCATGGTCTGTCAATCATGTCCTTCCAGGCTGACAAATATTGGACTCCCCCCTTTGAATGATACCAAAATCTAAGGCAATTACTAAAGGCAATTCCTTTTTGCTCAGATTGTGGCATCATCCTTTGAGAAGGTAGAATGCCGCTCAATGCTAGGCTCATATCCACCTTTGACAAAAAGTTTGAGAGCTCTATTATGTTTCTCTTCACATAGTCCAGGGTGTTGTAGCTCAAGTCACTGATGGCGGCATTAAATACGACAGAGTTATACTGATACTTGTTCAAAGATGTGAGTGTTTGTGTGACCTGACAGATAATGGCACCGGCCAAGCAACCAACCCTCACTCTTTCCTTTCTCAGTCTGGTAAGAGGTACATCTGTAAGTCTTACAATGGAGTCACCTATAGCAAGAATGGTTGATTGGTTTGATGTCTGCCTTAACAGGCTCAGCATCCATGACTTTGGGGCACCTTGTGCTATGTTAGGAAGTAGGCTTAACATGCTGAGTGTACTTTGTGTCTGTGCTGTGTTTTGGAGGTGTATGAGGTTTAGGCAAGCTAATCTTCAGAACCTCAGCATACACTGGATTGCACGTATTATAATGGCCTTGGAGAAGTGTGATGTGTAGTGGACTGCTGATGGCCTTGGGGTCTAAGTTTACTGTGTGTGAGATTTTTGCCTCCAAGAACATTATGTATGTACATCTCTCACACACTATAATTTGCTATTTCAGTAATATTGATCATCAGACAGCACGAGACAGTTCTTACACTTGCTATTGCAACTCTTCTCTTAGCCTTTTGGTTAGCCAACTAATATTCCTTCTGCCCTATCTCCCAATTTTTCTTGCAATACTTCATTCTTTGATGACTTCCTGGACTTTGCCATTCCACCACCGGCTGTCCTTGTGTACCTTATTTTGGCCACATACCTGTTCTGCAGTCCTCACACATGCTGTTTTGAGGAGCTACCATTCTTCTTCAAATCCACCTATTTCCTCCTCCTCTTGTGATGCTACAGCCCTCAATAATTCCTTGAACACTTGTACTTTCTCTCCAGCCAAATTTGAGGTTTTCAGCCTTGTCTCTGTTCACCTTAGAGCCTTCTCTGATCGCTGCTTGCATCTGACTGTGGCAATCAGTGGTTTATGCTGTGGGCTAATGGGGGATGACTTTGCAATCACTAGTTCAACCCCACTGCTCTTCCTTACTAGGAAGAGGAAGTCTACCCAAGTTGCATGTTGGCCACTCTTGTATTTGGTTTTTTGACTGTATCTCTTACTGAGCCATGTGTTGGCCAGCAGCAAGCCATGTGTTAGACAAAAGTCTAGATGGCTTCTTCTCCTTTAGTCCTGCTACCAGAAGTCAGCCCTCATATCCTGTTCGGTCCCTCCAGATATGTGCATTCAGGTCACCTGTTATCAACATCAATTTATATTATCCTGCTTGATCTCGAAGGTCTTGCAACTAATGTCTGAATGGAGTCTTTTCCTCACTATCACAACCCTGTTGTGGGACATAGGCTGAGATTACAAATACTGACCTGTAATTAGGCTGGAGTCTGATTGCCATGAATCTGTCACTAATTCTGATGACATCTCTCACAGCCTTCTGAAGCCTCTTGCTCACCACAATTTCCACACCATTTTCAGTTTGTCCTCCTCCTGTGTAGCAGACTCTGGAGCCAAGCCAAGTGGCTTTGCTGCACTGCCCTTCCATCTTGTCTTCTGAATACATAGGATGTCCAGCTTCCTCCTTACCATCATGTCATCCACTTCCAAGGTCCATCTTGTTAGTGAATCTAACCTGAGTGTAGCGATTCTTAGTTCATGTTTGGCAGGTTGATTGGTTTTATTTCCAGTTTTCACTCAACAGAGCTCTCCCAGATAACCCAAGCAGGACAACTGGACAATGCCCAGTAGCTTACTGACCCAGGGTTGCTGGGCTTTATGGTAGGCACACACTGGTTAGTTAGGTCACACACACCCCTCTCACCATCAGCATGGATCCTTGGCATAGGTCAGAATAGGTCTGATCCTTCACCCACATATCCGTGGCAAATGCCCATCTGATGACATTAGTCAACACAAGTGAATCCCCTACAGCGATATTTTACACAGTCAAGTGGCTAGCCCTGAATGGTGCACAGTCTGTGATATATTTTCTTGTTTTGAGGATACTGCACACCACAGCTAATGTCCAAAGTGGCTGGATTATACAACTCATCCCTCTATACAGCACTGTCTAGAGTCTGTGCTGCTGCTCACAGCCTCATTCTTGGGTGAGTCTGAGGTGGAAACATTAGTCAGCATGACAGAATCACCTACAGCCATATTTTAAATCATTGAGTGGCTAGCCCTGCCATGGTGTGAAGTCTCTGATCTGTGTTTTTCTATCTTGAGGATTGTGTGCACCACAGTATATGTTCAAAACTAAAAACACAATAAATTAAACTAGTAAACAAATCGGGTCGCAGCAAGGCCAATAGCACACCAATAAAAACTGAGGAAGTTTGCTGACAGAGCAAACGAAAAGCGCTTTATTTTATTAAAATATGTTCAAAACTGTTGGTCTGTGCAAGTTTTCCCCTGTAGGGCACCATGTAGAGTCTGTGCTGCTGCCCACAGCTCCATTCATTGGTGAGTTTGTGATGGAAACACTCAGCATGTCTTTTTTTTGGAAGTGGGAGGAACCCCTACAGAGACACAGTGAATAAGATTTGGGACAGACAGGAAGAAGGTAAGAGGAAATGAGGGCATCCAGCAAACATGTGGATGGATTGTGTGAAAGAAGACCTGCGACAGTCAGACATGAGTGCTGAAGAAGGCAGGAGTGTGGCATTGAATCGAGTGAGATGGTGACAGTTAACATGATACCCTGACCCTATGTAGAAAAATGAAAAAAGGGGGCTGATGATGATGTTGATTTGAACAGGAAACACTCGGATGTTTTAGGGAGGTGGGAAGAACCCCATAGAGATCCAGGAAGAACAACCAAACTCCATACATGCATTGGCTAAAGGTCATGATCAAATTTTGTACCTTGAGCATGGGAGGTGAAGACCTTAACCATTATGCACACCATCTTTAGAAAGAAGGAAAATGACTGAATCAATCATGAAAAAGTACAAAAGTATGTATCTAAGAAATGCGTTCTGAAGAAAAGGAATATATCCAGAAAGAAGTTGTTACATTGTAAAAAACAGAATTAAACCAGAATGCAAAATATCACTGAACTACATTCAAGTGCAGCAGATATTAAACATAAATAAACAGCCTTTTTTATTCTGTGGCATTGTTAGCAACACCACATCAAAAACAAAAGTGGAATCAAATAACACAGAATCTGTATAAATATGAAAGATCTGAGCTGTGTAGAGTTAAAATAATTTACAACAATACTGAAAAAAATAATTATAAAACTTATTACAGAATCAATATCATTTTCAAAACTAGTTTTAGGTTTTTGCGTATCTCATTATCCATACTGACATACACAATTAATATGAGAATGTAGGCACTGAAACCATTTTTAATCGGCTCAAGACAGTTTAATTAATTTTGTCAATAAAAGCAGAATTTTAATGAATTTTCTGTGCAACAGTCTGTGAGGAGGTATGAAGAAACCAGTCCAAATTAGCATGGCTGCAGCTAAGATCTGAACAATCACATTAGTTATAGTCAACCAACATATCATACAATTATACCCAAGTGAATCATTTCAGCATCACTAAACATTAAAGAAAACTAAGTCTCTAATTTATTTTCATTGGCTTTAATGCTGCATTTCATTTGCTTTCCAGTGAATAGCTCTGGGAAATTATCAGAAAGAATGGAAATCAATAAAGAAATATTTTTAACATTTGTAGCTTGTAGGTGATAATAGAAGTTTCATATGAAGTGCATTATATTGTTTTAATATAGTAGTTTACAAGTTAAATGGAAGTTATATTAGTATATGCTCTTTATCATGTCTTTTGGAAGGCTACTAAATAACCTTTATAATGGGAACCATACCTTCTTAGGAGTACTGGGAAAAGCCTACAACATCAAAGCATTTAATTCGCTGATGTTTCGACATTACTTTCATTTTATGGATTAGCCTGCATTGAAAGGTGGATACATACATGTTCATGATACAGCATCTGTTTCATTATTTTACTATTCCAGCCATTTGTATAAGTTAACATTCCTATATTTGCTTGTATATATGTTTTCTTGTGTACTCTTTACGGTGTCTATACATAATCACTTTAAGTCTAAACTTGTATTAAATGGGTGCATACTAAATATTTATCTATCATTTCAGTTTTCAGATTGGTGCTTTTCTCCCCAGGCTTTTAATGAAAATGGACCTCACCCAGTTGAACGACCTATTCAATGAACTCCATCCATCCATAGCCTGTATTCATAAATGATGTACAGAACTGCAAAATGGAGGAACAGGATACAAATTAAGTAGCATAACATTACAAGGGAGAAACATTATGGAGTTTAAGAACCACCATGACATTTGCAGAATGCCTGCATACTCTACTGGAGAACTGGAAGAGTCTAGGAATTCAATATTTATGCAAACTAAGAGTAACTGTACTGTTCCACAATTCATTAGTGCTAAAATGGCAGAAGACAACAATTAGTGAAGGATGAAATTTCAAGAAGTTCATCTGTGAACTACCCACTTGAAAATTAAGGTGACGTGACTGATTGCCTAGGAAATGTGATGACATGCCCTGCAGAACTCATCCACACAACAGGTACTGAAGGCAAACATATTACTGTAACAAACAACTCATGTATTGCAACAGACTTTACCTTGTTATAGCTATGGGTCACAGGAACCTGTGACAAGCAAAATATTGTAATACTCCTGCGCAATGCCTAAACAAAAGTTCCACCAGTCAGACATCCCACAGACAAGATACCTTCACTAAGTCAACATACGGATCAATACCATGGTACAGTCTTGGCCAAAGAGGCAGTGAAATGTATGAATTGCCTCCAGGGACAAAATGTTACACATTCACATCTTTGCAGGTATTCTGTATAGTGGACATATTATACTCAATTTACATAGCATCATGTTAACTATAGAACCCCCTGCATGTTTGACAGCACCATCCAGCCATGATTTACCTCTTTGTGTCACAACAACCAATGTGCACTTCAATATGTCCAGTCTGATGTTGGGCTGGGGTATTCATAGACATTTTGACCTCAGTTTGCATGCGTTTGTATGAGAGTGTGTGTATCTGAGTCTATGTTTATCATGCCCATTTCCTTGCAGTTCCTCTCCACTACTACATATATTACTGAAGCACTGGCTGCATTACAGTACAAGATTATAGACTTTGATAACTCCTGTGACTCAGGAACAGACTGCTGGGATCACTTCCTGTGACTCAGGAACAGACCGCTGGGATCACTTCCTGTGACTCAGGCACAGACCGCTGGGATCACTTCCTGTGACTCAGGAACAGACTGCTGGGATCACTTCCTGTGACTCAGGAACAGACTGCTGGGATCACTTCCATCCAGATGACACATACTCTGAAAAAACATGTTGACTACACATAAATATACACAACAGTCTACTATAAATGTAATGTGCATCCTGAGGCAGAAGTGCCCCTGTATAAAAGTCACTATGTTTCAATTGTATCTTACCAAAATATTGGGTAGGCCTCATCCGTATACTTATAAATGGGACTAGTGTGTAATCAGAGTGATAACAATAGTATGCTCACACAGTCTGCATGTCAGTACCACCAGCAGACCAAAGTGTGTCTCCCCATTTAACTGCTTGTCAATGATTAAGGATGATAAAACTATAGCATGTTATGCACAGATGCTTTTTCCCATTTAACTGCTTGTCAATGATTAAGGATGATAATACTATAGCATGTTATGCACAGACCATGTCTGCCATATGTTTTTTCCTGTCCATCTTTGTGTGCACAGTGTGACACTAGTGGTATTCATTTTTAGCAATTGCACTAATGCCGTAATTGTGGACAAGCCACGGTTCATAAAACCCTTTCCAGGACTGTATAATGTTTTTGTGAACATGGTGCTCTTATAACAAATTACCCTGAACGTATGTTTCAACTTTAACTTTAGTTTTATTTAAGAACATATATACCAAGCACTATTACAAATCAAATAATAAAGCACTAAATATATCTTATGTTAGTAAATGTAATGTTAGCAAAATAAGACAGTAAAACAGTAAATGGTTTATGGCACTAGTGATAAAAACTAGGTCAGTGGGTTGTTGCTAAAAGCTCCGTCAAATGGAACATTTTTAGAGAGCTCTTATAAGCAGGCCAGGGAATCAAACTGCAAAACTCATTGGCTAAAAAGGAAAGGAGCTAAACAGGAATGTCTCATCTTGCAGGCTAGCATTATTATGCATAATATGTGTGAAAGTCCTAGGAAATCGACAAAGCTGCAAATATAAGAAAAACATAACAGAGGTGAGCAATCGCAAACAACAACAAGAATTAATCAGAATTACAATGTACTTTTTTCTTCAAACTATTCCTAAAAGATAGTGAGCAACATGAAGAAATCACTGATTAATAAAACACCTTAACACTTAAGCAGCAATTGTGTTGAGGAATGCTGCTAAACAGGATATAATTTGAAATATTTTTTCTCCACTATAGCTTCACAAAAAAACAAACAAAAAAAAAAAATCAACAGCCAGACTTAAACATGTTTTACAATTTAATACAGTGTTTCTTGATTTGCATTGTCATCGCCATCAACCCCCTATTTCCCATTTTGTACATAGTTCGAGGATATCGCTTCAACAGTCACCTAGAGACAATATTCATACTACCGAGTAGCTAGTTCTATTTTTCAAGTTTTTCTTCTTTGCTGTTTATCTTGATCAGCAAAAGTTAATTAATATTCAGTTTTAATGAGTTACTTTACATCTGTACGGGGAAGAATGTGAACCCTGAGCCCACCCTTTTTCATAAAGATTAATTTAAGCATTGCACTAGTGAGAATAAAATGATTTTTGAACATGCCTCAATTGATTGGCTGGCTGTTGCTTTGGCCGTTAATGGCCAACAAGAATTATGTAAAGGTTAGAGCTTTGTTTGAAAGACCTCATATGGGATAGTTTTCTTATGATTGATATTGTCATTTAAAGGCAACTCTGCTGTGTTTACACTATGTAACATGCATATACAAAGTAGTATTTCTTGCATGAACAATGATACAAAATCTGAAGTAATCCATGAAGCCTGAACTTCTGAAAAAACACTTAACTGTACACATAAACACAGACACACACACACAAACACTTATCTCCTCACCACATCAGTCACTTAGAATACAGTTTTCGGTTGATGCTCTGTTTTTAAGCTTGTCCTTCTGAGTTGTCTCACAAAATTCTACTGGAAGTGTGAGGAGTTACATAATTTGTTATGCAAAAATCATGCTAGTTATGTGTCTAGATTTTTTATTTTTGGATACACCCACTTCTCAAGAGCCTTGGTTCAGTGATGAGTCCAGACCAAGGTGTGAATGACCACAGTGAGATCGTTAGGAAATATGACACATGCTTACTATCTCCAGATAAAGACACACTTGCTTAATCATGGCTGACATCTGAGCTCTGCCCATCATCATTATATCCTTCCGACTTTAGTACAGCCTTCTAACATTTCAGACCCTAGCATTAAAAATGCTTGCTACCATGTATGCCTCTTAATTATGTATGTTTCCTTGAAATTTCTCTGTATATCTACTACAATGTAAGCAACTATAATATACTTTACTTAGCATTGTATTTGATTTTTAGACTGTACTTGATTCTTGCCAATATAATATGATACTTTTTGTCTCTCTTTCACTATTATGATCTTTTTACTAATCGTTTCTGTAGTCAGTTAACTCCTTGGGACATTTAAACTTCAGAATCTCTCTGAAAGTGGGCTTGGCCAAGCATGGTTGACCAGGTTAAAAAAACATAACTAAATAAATAAATAATCAACTGCACAGCATTGACAGGACAAACCTCAGCCTCACATCAGATTCCAAGAAACAGCCTAAACATGGTAAATAACAACAGACCAAACATCTATCCATGAAGCAGTTAACAGCCTACTGAGGAGGAATTATTAATATCAGAAACCAGTCTTAGAGCCAAACTAGCACAGAACAAAGGAGAGACCACAGTAAGGATGTAGATGTCGAAAGAGTATCCCAAGATCCATCTTATCAAATGCTGCCAAGAGATTCAGCAATACCAGCAGAGTAGACACTAGGAGTGCTAGCTGTAAGATCATAAACTACCCTAATGAGGAAGGTCTCAGTCTTGAAAGAATGCAGAAACTGGGATGGAAATGACTGACAAGTCCATGCACTACTAAATATGATTCTAATGATGCAGATGACACCTTCTTTGTAATGGTGGAACAGAAAAGCAAGCTATGGATGGGATAAAGAAAGAAAGAAAGAAAAGAAAAGAATCAGCATTACTGGACTTCAGAGATGTTTTGTCTGGTACAACCAAGACGTCCTTTAAAAGACATGGAAAATGATGTACCTCAAAGAGGACTTCAAAATGTGATTAAACAGCTGGAGACAGGGCACCAAAGCAGGACATATCCAACCTGCAGGGAGAAAGGTCCAATCCACAAGCTGTGGGGCATGTACTAAAATCACAGTTATGGGCTTATCATAATCAGGAACTCAAAAACCCATTTAGGATAAAAAAAAAATATCCCTACCCTGATTAGTGCAGAATTCATGGAGTCAGAAGGAAGCAGCCATGATCTGGTACTGGTAATCACATCAGCAATGATTGAACTATTTGCTCAAATCACTGATATGTAAAATTCTCCAAGTACTGAGACAGGCTAGGATGAACATGTTCACCTCCAGGAAGAATGTGGCAAATCACTTAGTCCCTGCTGAGAAGTCCACAAACAGGAAAGCTGCATTCTTAAAGGGAATATCAGACTAGCAATTAGAATAATGCTCATCTGGTTCAGCTGTCATTCCAAAGTCCAACAAGCCTTCCATGCCATTCCAACCTTTGTCACTTCAGATGCAGAGAATAGTGTTCCGAGTCAATCTATGGCTTATGTACCTAGAGAAGAACAGAATGCAATGTCCTGGAGCTGTAAAATTGGAAGTCAAAAGTCTATTATTCTTAAAGACTTCACTGTTAGGAGCCTTGGTATTGCTCTGTTGCAGGAGAATCTGACTGCCAATAAAAGAAGAGATGATGATGCCCTGTCACCTCAAGGAAAGGGGTAGAACCATAGAAAAGACACTTTAGAAAGTAATCAGACCAGGAGACCAATTCTACCCCCCTGTCAGTGCATGGTCAAAATGATGAACAACAAAGGTAATCACATGAAGAAACCCAACTATGCTAATCGTATATTAGGAATGTGCTATTAGAACCACAAAATGTTGAAAATATCATGAAGCACAAAGGTTTTGGTGACACAAAATATGGCTGATAAGAAAGTCTATGATTTTTTTTCAAGAAAGTTTCAATACAACATAGTGGAAAACAGATGGCAAGGGGAAACCAAAAATATGTTCCTGCTTCCAACACAAGTTCATGGCAGTTGGCATCCTGATTAATTTTAACTTCTGCTGTAAAACATAGTTACCCCCTCCTCCATACTATTTTATCTGTAGCACAACCACCTCAAAAAGATGGACAAAGTTCTCATTTTACCAAACCACTGTCAGGAATGCAAATTAAGTATCTTGTAGTACATCAGAGCTAATCTCAGGCATGTCACAGCTGGATCTTATAGTTATATACAGTGTCTGTTATTGGACCAAAGGAAAAATGGGCCTCCTAACAAACCTAAAAATAACAGGAATTGGGTAAGACATGCAGGAATGATGTATGGAACTTAGTGTGTCACTTCACCCCCTGATGGGGATAACAAGACCCAAGCCCACCACGAGAACAAACCCAAGAACAGTTAACAAGTCCTGATTATAGCACCCACCCCTATGTTTACATAAAATGTACAGATACTCACAATTATCTAACACAAAGATAGGAACCAAAGCAGATACAAAAGGTTGTAACAATATAACAGCATATCTAGATCAAGTAAAATAAGTATACGAGTCTACAAAATAGTCATAACTAATAAGTTGTCATGATAGATAAATTAACTTAGTGTTTCACAAAATAGGATTAACATAGCTAATAAGAAGCAATGGAGGTATTCGCCTCAAGAAGGGTGTGGCATATTTGGGCTTATGTCACTCATTGATCATGTAAGTAACAGTGCTACACAATGACAATTACACGTCCAGTCCCAGAGGTGTCATTAGGCATATCCTGGGGAAAATAGTAAAATGCAAATGATGGCACAACTTCTAGCATGCTTGCCTCTAGGGAAAGACATGGGCTTGTACGTTTCTTGTCCTTTGCGGAATGAATGGGTCACTTGAGTGGTAAGGAAAAGGATTAATGGTCATAACAGACTGGAGAGAGAGAAAAAAACACAGATTACTGAGTGCAAAAAAAAAAATCTAAACAAAGATCAGAAATAAAGTGATGTAATTTTCTTTACAGAAACAAAATAAAAACATTTTCCCTGTGAACAACTGAGTGACAGTAACTCAAAAATTGACTATGTAATCAAGGGAATTACAATTCATTTCATCCGCAAAACACCCAGAGAGAATATATTTTGCAAGGGGAGCATGCCTCCTGCATCTGTTATATGAGGTGCAAGTCCCCACATCACTCTAACATGCATACATACCTCTCAACCTCTCTGTGCACAAAATCTGTGAAAAAGCAAAAATAATGGGGAGAGAAAGGCTCAAAAAAGGGACAAATTTTAAATATTGTTATTATAAGCTTATATGTTTATTAGAATAACAGGTCTTGCATTAGCATGCATTTTCTGAAGGCAATGAAATCTAAAACTGATTTTTAGTGATTCCAATCCTCAATGATTTGCCAGAAAACCACAAATGTTAAGAGGAACAGACCAATAATGTGTGGCAGAAATCTGGACATTCTGCAAAAAAATCTGAACAGTTGATATGCATGCATATACCGACTTTAAGGTTGTACAACACTGGGAACAGCAGAAGCTCTGTAATCCAGAGCATGGAGTATTGTATAAAGAGGGCAATCAGCAACTATCTACACATCAAGGATACAACTTGCATCACGTGTTCAGAAAGCAAGTATAGTGTATAAAACTGAATTTAATTTAAAGTATCAACAAAATAAATATCTAAGGCTTGAGTCATGCAGTCCAATTTAAGCTCAACAACAATGGAGCAAAATTGTACATGCTTGCACAGAAATAAAACAAGAAAACACACATGACAGCACAAAAAAATGCAAATAATTGGTATCTCTTAATAACATATCATTTGCAGACTAAGTCTAAAGTAACAATATTCAACACCTTTAGTAGTTAAGTCAAAAAACTCCTGTACTCTGATAATGTTGCTGTTCAGGCATACTCCTTTTCATATGGTTTTGCTTGATGTCGTGTGTGTGTGTGTGTGTGTGTGTGTGTGTGTGTGTGTGTGTGTGTGTGTGTGTGTGTGTGTGTGTGTGTGTGTGAGTTCATTACTCCGATGAAGTTCTGAGTGCAATAATGATGAAAGTGTTCACATTTATACTAAAAAATCTTTCAATATAACTTATTCCCATTTTGTTGTTTTTAATTGATGTTATACATGGAAGTGTCTCTGAGAAGGCTGTGTGGTCTACAATGTACATACAGAATATATGGGGTCAATTCAGGTGGTCTATCACCTTACTAATCACAAGTTTTCTAAAAAATAATCTAAGTACAGTTAGTTGGTCTAATGATAACCTGCAGTACATTTAACCAGTTACAATGATGATAAAGAAATATTATTTATTACTTGCATTAGTTTGCTTATACATTTTTATGTAGTATTACAGCTTGCACTATCACAGTGTGTTGGAGTGTGCATGATGATTATTTTCACCTTCTTCTCCTGTAGTGTGACAATTATATATAAATTAATGGGTAAGGGGAGGAAAGCTGCCAACATGAGGGGTGCAGATGCTCCCACAGAAAGCATTTTACTTCAGTTTTCTTTCTGCTTTTTGAGTTATACTAGACAAGCTCTCCACATCCCCCAAACTTATATATATCAACTGTGAGACTGACATACCTCAGAGAAAAGGCAACATTCCAAGAAATGGCCATCTTGGACTTAGAATAATTAAGTCAATTTTTTGGCCATTCAGTATCCATGTTTCAGGACTCATTTTAGCAGGTCCCAACATTTCAAATGGTTAGGGTGTAGATCACCTCTGTTTGGATTCTGTCTTCAGTTCAAATGACATAAACTCATATATATATATAGATCTAGATATAGATACATGGGTTCCCTAAATCCCTACAACCTTTGTCTTGCTCTCCTACTCTGTTTTAGTAATACATTCTAACCCTGCCCCATCACTAACTTGCATTTTTAGCTTTAAAAAAAACCTTCCCATAATACTACCACTACACAAGACAGCTCAGGCAATCACCACAGATACACACACGCACACACATATGCACACCTGCACACGCGCACACACACACACACACACACACACACACACACACACACACACACACACACACACACACACATCTAGTATACATCCCACATACCTCTTTTGGTAAAGCCAATAGCCAATGAAATGTCTGTTCAATAAACCAGATGTTTGCACAAACAACCCTGCAATTCTAACTGAGGGCCAAAGTAACAGTCAGTGAGCTATATGGCATTCTTATATTCAGTTTTGTGGAGCTCATCCTACTGCTATAGTGACCCAAAGAACAGGATCTGCCATTCACAGTGCTAACTAGGAAAAGAGGGGATGAAAATAGATTGCTAGACCTTTTTTTTTTTTATATTATACACAAATCACATGCACACCTAGAGACCATTTAGATTTTCTAATCCACCTACCACAGGTCATTAATATGTGGATGAAGTCTAGAGAAAACCCATGTGGAACAGATTTCACAAGGAAGGCATGCCAGACTAGAATTCAACCCAAGAACCATCTGCTGGGAGGTGACAATGATATTCACTGCAACACTGTGCTGTCCCAGATCCTAATATTAATTCCTCATTACAATTAATTTCAAACGTGTTTTGATTTTCTGAATGGAGTGGGGAATTATACTGATATCAACTTACCTTAGGTCAAGTTTCACTTTCAGTCTGTTTCAGCAGAAGAGCATATAATGGTGTTTTTCTCAAGTAGTCTTTAAGAATATTTGCTGTTATAGATTCAGACTCCATTTATTCTGTTGTGTCAGCATATTTATGATAATAGCTATTAATTATTTGGCAACCGAACACATTCCAAAGCGGTCATACATACATTGGGGACAATATTGTATATATTAATAAAATTGTTTATGTTTTTAATATATTTCCTCTAAGGTTAACTTTAAATGTTTGACCTGTGTTCTTAACACAAATTACCGATTTTGATTTAGTTGTATTTGCTGGTAAATTATGGATATTCATAAAGGTGTTAAATCAAATTTTTTTGAAAGTTATTATGATGATTTACAAGTTATCATTACAATTCACTGAAGTGCAAGGAAACAAAGAATCAAAATGCATCTTTGTGTCTGAGTAGAGCTGCATGTAAACATGAGACCCATAATTTGCATTTCTTTTCATCAATAACCACAATTTTTATCTGCATACACTCCCTGGGATTCAATAAATGTTGTGCAGGAATAGTGCTATTCGTGCACAGAGTGGTTCATGTCTGTATAGCACAACAGCGTGCTTTGCATATTCATGAAGGCACGCTGTTGTGTAACGTACATTGACACAAACCATGAAAAGTGCAGGGGGGTTTTCAAGTGGTGCACGGACATTTAACTTGCCCCCTGCACTCAAAGTGCCATACAGCATTTTCTAATAGGATCTGGCATAATATTAGAGAATTACTCAAATATTATGCCAGTATTTCAGTGTCAATGGACACTGAAATTAAATAAATGATCCTTTCAGTGTCCACGGACACTGAAATTCATACGGCAGCAGGAAAGCAATGAAGGGGGTATGTGACAGGTTGTGTGACACACCCCTGCATTGTAAAAGTGCCATACGACACCTCCACAACCTGTTAAAGCAGGAAATGCATGCAAAACACAAATAACGGGGAATAAATCCCTGAAAAGGGACACATCATACATATTGCCCTCACAAACTCCGAAAGATGATAGAAAACAGGTCATGGATTAGCATGAATAATGGAAGGATAGAAGTCTTTAAGCAAATGTATGCCAATATTCCCTGACAGCAGTCCATGTGGACAAAGGCACAGATAATGGAGGGGAAAA
Organism: Protopterus annectens; assembly: GCF_019279795.1. Classification (NCBI taxonomy): domain Eukaryota; kingdom Metazoa; phylum Chordata; order Ceratodontiformes; family Protopteridae; genus Protopterus; species Protopterus annectens. Next base: position 360,704,071 of record NC_056742.1, read on the forward strand.
ACAATAAAAATAGGGACACTTCTGAAAAATTGCCCTCACACACATAGAAAGTTGATAGAAAACAGAATATGTATTAGCAGGAATCTCTGAAGGATAGAAGCCTGAAAGCCAAATGAATGCCATTATTTCCCGACTGCAGTCCTCAAAGACTTGTCAGAACACCACAATTCCCACTATATAACATAATAATACAATAATAATATTATAATTTATTTTTTTTCTAAGCTAAGGAATGTTTAAGCATAGCTAAGTGGGTGTGCGCATTATGGCCCTTTGCTTGCCATAGCTTAAACATCCCATAGGAGATAAATACAAATATACAGGTAAAAAGGTCAACCTCAGTAAGAAGCTGAGATCCCTCATAAAATCCTCCAAAGCTAGTTACAAAAACAAAATTGCTACTGACTCTAAAGTCAGCCACAAAGCATTCTATAGCTATGCCAAGAATATCAACGGCAACACTCAGATCTGCTCTGAGTTACAGCACAATAGCACTAAATATACAGAACCAACTGATATTGCCAACATCCTGGAAGATAGATTCAGTGCTAACTTTACCCCCCCTCTCACTTCCTAGAGGGCCCATCTCTATACTGGAAGAGTGCAAAGTTCCTGTAACCATGGCTGCACAGGTAAAAACCACACTCTCCAAAGCCAAGAACACAGCATCCATGGGACCTGACAATATCCCAGGCTGCATTCTACACAAACTACAGAATGAACTGGCACCCTACCTGTCCAATCATAACCTCACCTCAGGCTTTGTGCCCACTGAATGGCGCACTACAACGGTTATCCCACTTCACAAAGGGGGAGCCACGATGGACCCCGGGAGCTACCGCTCCATTAGCCTGATGAGCCTGGTCTGCAAGGCCATGGAACATATCATCATGGAACTCATAAACAAAGACATTGGTAATCTCCAAACTCTGGACCCTACCCAGTTCGGGTTTGTAAAAGGCAGATTATGTCTCCTAAACTTGATTGACTTCTTTGAAGCAGTCACCAAAGCCATAGATGAGGGTAAGGTGGTTCACACAGCTTATTTAGATCTCGCCAAGGCTTTTGACACCATCCCCCACTCTGGAAGTTTAGATAAGCTCACTAAACTAGGTATAAATCCCTATGTCACAAGATGAGTTGCCAAGTGGCTCATGGACAGAACCCACACTGTGAAGATAGCAGACTCCAAATCCGACTTCAGACCAGTGACAAGTGGAGAACCACAGGGTTCAGTCCTGGGTTATCTCCTGTTTGGTATCTACTTCTCTGAAGTACAGATTAACACAGAAGGTCTTTGGCTAATAAAGTTTGCAGATTGCTGCAAACTAGGAGCCATAATCAAAACTCCTAATGATGTGAACATACTACAAAAGGGCCTCACTGAGACAGATGCCTGGTGTCAAAGCCATGGCCTGAAGCTCAATGCCAAAAAGTGTATTGTCATCCTCTTTGGTAAAAACTCTGTACCCAAGAACTACCACATAAGTGGTAGTCTACTTAACACTGAAAGTGTGATAAGAGACCTTGGGACACAGGTGGACAGTAATCTCTCCTTTGATAATCACAATGCCACAGTAGTCAGGAAATCCTTCTACGTGGCTCACCTCATCACAAAAGGTTTCTCATCCAGAATAAAAGAGGTCATTGTTCCCCTCTACTCATCACTTATTAGACCCATTATAGAGTACAATGCTCCTTTTGGTATGTACCTCACAAGACATCTACAACAACTGGAAAGGCCACAGAAATACCTCACAAAGAGGATTACTGGCCTTAAACAGTTGCCCTATGCAGACCATCTCAAAACACTCCAACTTTACTCCATCACATATTGCCTACTCAGAGGTGATCTCTGCCTAATATACAATGCTATGTTAAACCCAGAGCTGTTGGACATGCTCCACTTAAAGAAATCCCAATCCCTTCGAGCTACACGCTCTAGGGACCTAAACCTTGTCACCACAATAAACAGAACATGCTGGAGGGATAGATTCTTGTCCCAGAGACTTCCCATACTCTGGAACAGACTATCTATCTATGTCAAACAGAGCTCCTCATTAGCACTCTTCAAGAAAAATCTTGATGATTGGATGGGAAATAGGAAATTCACCCCAGGGATCACTTCTGTGGCTCTACTCGACAGGGGCACAGGAAAACAATTTTCTTGGGTGGCGAAAGCCAGAGTACCTTTTTGGCTAGGCTTATATAGGCCCTAGGGCTAATAGCCTAGTACCTACCACCTATGAACCTGCCTATGAACCTACATTTCCAAGCCAAAATAGTGTAGTGGTTAGAGTCCTGGCCTTTACATACAGGTATTAATGGTTCAAGTACCAACAGAGAAAATTTATTTATATATGGGAAAGTAGTGTTAAAATTATTTTTTTAAACATAAAATTATGCAGCAACTGTTTTTTTGTCAACCAGGGTAGTGTAGTTGGTGTACAATGTAAGTGTGAGTGCATATAACATGTGAAACCATCCATGTACTCACAAGTGCCCCAAACAGTATAGTCACACCCTTGCCAATGTAAGAAAAGCACATACAGGGATGTCATGTAAAGTACATCATATACACTTAATAAATGAAGTCAGTCCTCTGATATATTTAAAAAATTAAAAGTGAGCAATGGTTAGCAATGTTCAGCTATGCTTAGCAAGTGTAACCATTGCTAAGATGTGATTGCTAAACAGCAGGTAGCTCAGCTAAGTGGATTTGCGCACTGTTAAACACTGCTCAAAAACTTCCCCATTTAAGCATTGTTAAAACTGGCTTAGAGGATTTGCACACTGCATAGCGGAGCTTAACCTTTTAAAAATGGTCCAATGACAGCAAAGGGTGGGAATATTGCACTATTTAAACAGTGCAGATGAGAAGATAATCTGCTATATTCCATCTGTGCAGATACAATGGCTGGCATAGGAGAGGGAGTGTGCTTTCAGGCGCAATGCTAGAAGATTTGGGAGTCCAGCGTCATGGTTGGACTTCTAGTTAGAAACCATGAGGAGAAACTGCTGCAGTGCCAGTACCAGGGATCCCAATACAAAGCGGAGGCCTGGGACTATCTCGCATGTGACCTCACCAGTGCTACTGGCATCTCCCGGACTGGTGAGCAGGTACGGCACTACTATGCCAACCTAAAGCATAGAATGAGGGCTCTCTTGGACCAGTGGATCCAAGATGGATGGGCCCAGAATGCTCCAGTAGTGTGTAAGTATCACTATCAAGTAGTTTGTAGCAAATACTAGCTTGAGAATGTGACAGACAGATATGTATGTGTGTTTTTCTCCCCTGCAGCTGCAGCAGAGAGGGCTGTGAACGTGGATGCACATGGTGACAGACTTCTGAGGCTGCGCCAACAGGCTGGTAAATACAAATCTATTCTGCAGCATTTTGTTAAAATAGCTAAGGAGGAGTACATTGATTACTGCTAGTAGGTATACTCTTACTGTGTGAACTAAATAAATAAAAAAGTATGACCAACGAATATTGCAGTACAATAAAGACCCTTAAAAACCGTTGTGTTTATTCTGGTATGTTGTTGTAGACATATATAGAATGTATACAGGTTCTTCACAGCAAATATGGGCTGTGACAGCATACATTAACTGAGGTTCATCTGTGAATAAGCTGTTAGGAGAAGCCGTAGATGGTGTAGCTGTAAAACGAGATACAAATTAAATGTGAAATATATACTGCACTAATCTCTGAACTCTGAATAGTAATATGGAAAGTATCAATGTTTGTACCATGCAGCACTGCCTTGTGTTAACCTTTGCTTTCCAGGTTGTAGCAATCCAAAGGAGTAATGCATAGTACAATAACTATCTGTCATGCATGCATCACAGAATTACAAGTTCAGATTGTCTAACCAAGAGAGTATTAGGCAGAAACCACTGAAACACAAAACAGCAGTTCCCCAGTAGCTCAGCGTGATGAGAAATAGCTTTGTTGTTAATTTTGCACAACCAGACATGGTTCAAATCCAGGGAGTGGCATTAAGATGTGTGCATATCTACACACAAGGAATCAGGAATAAATGTAAAAACAGTCAGATAGTGTTAACAGATATTTTCCCCACGTGTTTTACAGGTAAGTAAATGTTGCCAGTAGCTGTATGAAGGCTATACTAATAAACTGTGTGCAACTGTTCAATTGTCCCACCACATGCCTGCAAATGACAGCAGGGTAAGTAGGTACAATATGCACTCTTCCCGAATCATACCTCTCAACTGTACAGATACTCACTGAATGTCCAGATATTTGTCTCAGATTTTTGGTCCATTTAACATAAAGTAGTGGTGTCATGGCAAATCAGTGGCAAACCATTACAGACTGAAGTTAGAAAATAATGATAGACATACAAGTGTCAGATGTCATATCCATCAGAAAATCTATGCAAAAGCAAAACCTGTTATTTAATCAACTTTCTAAGTCTGTAAGAGCAATATCTAGAAATTGTCTGTACTTATGGACCGTTGTCCCACTCTTATGTATGGCTTTGTGCAGATGTCATGCTCTAAGAGGTTGAGAGGTATGTTTCCAATACATATCTCTCAAGTATCATGCTGTCACGGCTGTTGGTCACTGCCAAAAATAATCCTGGACACAGATAGGAAACCAGTTGATGTATGCCAGTAGCACACTCACATAACAGCAGTTCAGGGTACCCTCCTGTGCCAGATATGTAACCCTGACATGTACGAGTTTCCTCTAGTCATGTACCCAGAGTTGTTACAGTTTGCCTCATACCATTCCAGGCTGACAGTTTAATAGGTATGTTTGTACTACAGAAGCTATGGCCATAGGTGGATGTAAAGTGAGGGCAGACCCATAGAGTATTGAGCAGCACTGTTGTAGAAAATAGAAGCATAAACACATGGATTTTCTGTCTCCCCCCTCATCTGCACAAATAATTATTACTCATATACTACATGTATGTTGTGGCTCCAACCCTAATGTTAGGACTTATGTTATATTATTGTTAATATGTTTGATTGCTTGCATGTTAACATATCTTGTTCAAATACCATTGTTGCTGGCATGTTGCCATCAATGTTACTGGCATGTTGTTATGATGCATACTGTTGTTCCATTTATGCATGTGTTCTGTTTGCTATGCAACTGTTTAAAATCTGTTTTATGGGGTTAATTGGAACACCCATGCATGCTGTTATAACAATCTTGAAAAGTGTTGTTCATGACTAACCAACATATTTTGTAAAACCTCAACACCATAGCTCATTTGGGAAGGCAGATCCCAGCAGATCCACCTGTCCCACCTCATCTGGCTGTGGCATTGGGCCCCAGCATGTCAGAGACCCAACTCAAATCTCCCTTGTCTGCTGGTCCTGCACCATCTTTGGGTGGAACCTCCACAGGAGGTGGGGCCTGTCCCTCCCCTGGGAGTAGGCGCAGACAGGAGGCTGTCACCAGCAGTCAGGTCTGGGGTTTGGTGTGCAGCATCCTTCAATCTGAGTTTGGAGAGCACCTGCTCCAGATTGAGGGCCACCTGGTGCACCATGATGGCAAGCCACCCCTCTTGTCCATGGGTGGGGATCTCAGTCCCACTGTAACCATATGGGGGACCATGGGCTTTGGATTCCCAACCACCCTCCACGTCAAATGTATTTGCCCCCTCATGTGTCATATACCACCCCTGTCTGCTGTCTTGTCTGTCTTGTTCCCCTACCCAACCTACTTCCTCAGACTACCCACAATCCTTCCCCAACATCCCACTCTCACATTAAAAGAAAAAGAAAAGGGCATCTGGCCCCCAAAAAAATATCACCACATACATAGCTGTCCATTTCGCACACATGTCCACTGGACACATATAATCAAGTCCAATTGGCTTCACAAAACATTTCTGTTGTCCTCACCCATCTCTCTGGGGTTTGTGTGTCCAATTTCACCTCCAAATTCTGTACAAATGCACAACTGTTGCTGTATAAGAAATGGACAGCTATGGACCTTCTCTATACCCATCCTGCACATCCCTAGCTATCTTCCATATTGTTTTGCCCTCTGCATGTCCCTTTTTCACCATTTTACTATCACCCTTTTTTCTTTTCTTTTAAAGAAATTAGTGCAGGTGTAAGTGGAGTAAGTGGGAGTAAGCGAGCTTGCATGATGCTAAGTGAAGCCAACACACATTAAGCATCTCTACAGTTAACTGTGTGTTGGCATTGTTTAGTGTCCCACAGACCCACTTAAAGATGCTTAAAACTGCTTTAATCACTCTGTCTCCATCAGCCACTGTTCTGCCTAGCAACAAAATAATCAGCCCCTGCCAAGTCTCAAACCCCAGGCCCTATACACAACAGTCCGAGGAATGTACCACTACACCATTTGAGCTATAGAAATATACATGTAAAATATATACATATAAACACACACACACATATATATATATATATATATATATATATATATATATATATATATATATATATATATATATATATATATATATATATATATGCTCATAACATGTAGTGGAGTCATACCTCAGAACCGTACCGCTCAACCTCTTAGTGCAATAAATCTGACCAAAGGCTGTAAATATTCGGGGACAATGGGACAAAACTAAATGTAGAATGTTGCCAGAGTGACAGGGTTTATTTCAGCATACATGTTCTGAAGAATGTGAGTTCTGAAAATGAAATGTATGTCATCATTTACTGATAGAAATCCTGAGATCATCACAGTGATTTACCAGGGAAATAAAAACGATAAATCTGTGGAACAGACCAGAAATATGAGCAATAAACCTGGACATTTTGAAACAATCCGGCCAGTCAAGAGGTATGCTTAGAACACCTTAGTGCAATGAATATGGACCAAGCCTGACAAAGTGGAGGGAGAAAGCCATGAAAATAGGGACATATCTGAAATACTGTAGTAGATAAGCTGGCACAGTTGCTGCAGTAACACCTTCCTGTCTCTCCTAACATACATTGACTGAAATAGCACAAGTCCAACACTCAATTACTTCTCACTAGTTAGTGACTTAAATCCTCACATCATCCCACTGATATCAGAAATACACATTTAAAGGGGCCAGACAACAGTGCATCATACAAATATCTGGACATAACATCACATTAGGGAAACTACACTCAGCTGCTAAGCGTGTCACCAAGCACCGTCCAAACTACACTCAGACTGATACAACACTAACCCAAATCTGTTATGGGGAATTACACATGTATTTGCAAATATATCAGGCACTACAGGGATGTAACAGCAGTGAAAAATAGACACCAGTGCGAAAGTGCATACCCACAACCATTTTCACCACAGTCACAGTGACATACCAGTAAGCCAAATTAACACTAGAGTATAAGGATTGTGTGAACCAAAACATCTCATCATGTTTGCCACTCAGACGCTACCCCTACATAAACTGGTCCAAGTTACAGTGTAGTATGATGCCTGAACATGGTATAGGACATATCTTAGTCTGCCCCTACAAACATATACAGCTGATAGACCACCAGAAACTGCAGCAGCATGCACAGTCAGATAGAAAAGGAACCATAACACATACATCTATCCCCCTCCCTACACAGGCCAAATAAAATTAACACACTGCACTGCTACACAGTCCTGACAGTATGTCACCAATTGCCAGTAATATACAGACCTCTCAACTGTTCAGAGTTCCACAGAATGTCCAGGCTTTTTCCTCATATATAAGGCCTCTTACACATAACATGTCTGGCATTCTGAGACATCACTGGGATGGTATCTGGAATGAAGGCACTAAATAATGATATACCCTACCTATCCATGTCTTATTGCATGACATCTGGACAAAGCCTGGCATACTTGGGGGACAGAGGCCCAAAAACAGGGGCATATGTGAAATATTGTTATTATAAACTGAGGCAGTTGCTGGTGTAACAGGGATGGTTGTAACATATCTTTTCTGAGGGATATGAAGTGAGAAACACAAATGGATGACACCATTTACTGACTGCAATCGCCAAAGTATGCTACTGATTTTCCAAAGACAAAAAAAATGTCTGAAGAACACACCAAACATGAGAGTCCAAAATCTGGCCATTCTGCAGTCAGCCCTACAGCTGAGAGTTATGTCAACCACATAACACTGTCAGACTTAAAATCATGCAGAAAAGTCATGTCCAAACAAACCCTGTTAAACTACCATTAATTCCACTGAATAACAGCAATACTTACATTCTGCCCCTATGTCTGGAACATTCTCTCCAATTTGTTGGGCTGTCTCCACAGTTTTCTTTGTAAGAGGTATTTCTAACTACCCTCTGTGATGCTGTTTTTCACACACCTCCATGTAGTCATCCTCACAGGTAAGGAAAAGGGGCAAAATGCCTACATGAAGTACTCAATTATAGGAGTGTGTTGCCATGCCATTGGCTATAGGAATAACAACACAGCTGTTCTGCATGCAGTTAGCAAGTGGGGGACACCAATTGGTGCACAGGCCATCAGCTGCTCATGAGCATTACCTACAAAAGGCAAGCTGCTGCCTATGCAAAACAGATGTATATCCTACAGCTCCGAGAGAGACAGACAGACAACAAACCAACCAACACATACTGGAGTCAAACCAACCATACTTGGACAAAAAAAGGTATGTCAAAGAAGTAAGCATGTAATGGAATGCAGTAGAGTGTATGTAATAATGGGAAATAGGACGTTCAACAAATATGTCTCAACAAAACTTGCTGTACTGATATATTGCTGATCAGAACCTATGGGCATAGCATCTGGGTCTGTCTGCAGTGACACAGATCACAGCTCAGGCCCCTGAGTCACTCCAGGAAAGGATGGCTCACATATGACTACTACTGGAGTGTGTATTGAACAATACTGACTGTGACACTGCTAGGCCAGCTACTGTGATGTTATAGATATCCATATGTTAATTGTGAATACAACTATGATATACATGTTTGTTTCAGAAATTTGAGAGACCTATACAGGGTATTTGCATAGTAAACTACTGTTGCAGATGCATGTGTTGAACTGCATGTCATATACTGAGCTCATAACATGCAACTGTGCAGTGTTATGCACACTGACCATACGTGTGCCTCATATTTGTAGTCATTTACTCATAGAGTTGTGTTATGTCTTGAAAATCATTGGCAACCTGTGAAGACTGACATTACAACATATCCTTCTCTTTCTTTTGGCTGTTCCCATTAGGGGTCACAACAGCAGATCATCTGTCTCCATTTCTTCCTGTCTCTGCATCTTTGCTCTGTCACACCAACCACCTGCATGTCCTCTATCATCACATTCATACACCTTATCATAGACCTTCTTCTTGTCCTCTTACCTGGCAGCTTCATCCTTACCATCCTTTTCCCAATATACTCAGCATCCCTCCTCAGCACATGTGCAAACCAACATAATCCCACTACTCTCTGGCTTTGTCTCCAAACCATCCAATCTCACGTGACCCTCTAACATACATATTCCTAATCCTGTCCACCTTCGTTACACCCAGTGCAAATCTTAACATATTTAACCTTGCCGTGTCCAGCTCTGACTCCTGCCCTTTTGTCAATGCCACTGTCTCCAACCCATATAAAATAGGTGGTCTCACTACCCTCTTGTTGACCTTCCCTCTCACTCTTAATGGTACTCGTCTGCCACAAATCACTCCTGACACTCTTCTCCACCCTCCCCATCCTGCTTATACTCTCTTCTTCAGCTTTCCCCCACACTCATCATTAGTCTGACTTGTTGATCCCTAGTATTTAAACTCATTCACCTCCACCACCTCTACTCCCTTCATCCTCACAATTCCACTATCCTCCCTCTCATTCACACACATATATTCTGTCTTAGTCCTGCTGACCTTCATTCCTTCCCTCCCTAGAGCATATCTCCAGCTCTTTGAGGTATCCTCAGCCTGTTCCCCACTCTCACTACAGATCACAATGTCATCTGCAAACATCACAGTCAATGGGGACTCCTATCTGATCTTGTCTGTCAACCTGTCCATCACCACTGCAAATAAGAAGGGGCTCAGAGCTGATCCCTGATGTAATCCCACATCCACCTTAAATTCATCTGTCACTCCCACTGCAGAACTCTTGTACATATCCTGTAGCTCTCTTACAGATTCCTCCACCACTCCTGACTTCCTTATACAATTCCACGGAATCATATGAAAAGAACGACAGCTTACTATATCGACACCAAAACATCGACAACGAAAAGACCGACAACTGAAACCACCGACAGTTCACAAGCACACCACCTCATACACTCCACACCACAACAACAACAATTAACAAACTAAACAAATCCCCACTCCAAACACCACACACACAACACAAGCAAACCAAAACCTTACATACACACCTATCGACAACCCTGACCCAAACCCTAAGGACCGTCACTATCGCACACTCACCTGACCCGCGCCCTAACCCTAACTCACTTAAACCACCCCTAACCCAACTTACCTGACCCGAGCCCTAACCCTAACTCACTTAAGCCACCCCATCCCCACAGACCGTCACAATCGCACACTTACCGCACCCTGCATACACATACACATCCTTTCCCCATTCCGCTTACCTCCACGTCACTATTGTTCCGTCAGTGTTCTCGTTGTCGATCTTTTCATTTCGATATTCCAAGCGTCGGTGAAACAAGCGTTCGTTCTTTTCATATGAACCCAATTCCACAACTCATCTCGAGGCACCCTGTAATATGCTTTCTCTAAGTCCACAAAGACACAATGCAACTCATTTTGATCTTCTCTGTATTTCTCCATCAACACTCTCAGAGCAAACACTGCATCTCTAGTGCTCTTTCCTGGCATGAAACCATACTGCTGATCACTAATCCTCACCTCCCTTCTTAACCTAGCTTCCACTACTCTTTCCCATAACCTCATGCTATGACTGATCAATGTTATCCATCTGTAGTTACTACAGCTCTGCACATCACCCTTATTCTTATAATCGGTACTCAACACTTTTACTCCACTCCTCATGCATTCTCTCACTTTCCAAGATTTCATTAAATAATCTGGTTAAAAACACCACTACCATTTCTCCTAAACACCTCCATGCTTCCACAGGTATGTCATCTGGACCAACAGTCTTTCCATTCTTAATCCCCTTCATAGCTTTCCTTACTTCCTCCTTGCTAATCCATTGCACTTCCTGATTCACCATACCCACATAATCCAACCTTCTCTCGCTCTCAATCTCTTCATTTAACAGCCCCTCAAAGTACTCTTTCTATCTGCTCAACACACTCTCCTTGCTTGTGAGTACATTTCACTCATTATCCTTGATCACCCTTATCTGCTGCACAAACTTTCTAGCTTGGTCCCTCTGTCTGGCCAATCGGTACAGGTCCTTTTCTCCATCTTTAGTGTCCAGCCTTTCATACAACCCTTCATACACCTCATCTTAGACTTCACCACCTCTCTCTTTGCTATGCACCTCATCTCCTTATACTCCTGTCTACTATCTTCATCTCTCTGACAATCCCACTTCTTCTTTGCCGACTTCTTTCTCTGTATACTCCCCTGTACTTCCTCATTCCACCACCAGGTCTCCTTGTCCTTCTTCCTCTGTCCAGATGTCACACCAAGCACCTTTCTAGTCTTCTCCCTTACTAGCTCTGCTGTAGTTACCCAGATATTCGGTAACTCTTCACTGCCACCCACTGCCTGTCTTAACACTTCACTGAACTCAACCTCACAATCACCCTCTTTCAGTTTCCACCATTTGATCCTCAGTGCTGCCCTCACACTGCTCCTCCTCTTCTTGATCACCAATGTCATCCCACAGACCAACATTCCATGCTGCCTAACTACACTTTCCCCTGTCACCATTTTACAGTCTCCAATCTCGTTCAGACTGGACACCCTGTATAGGATATAATCCACCTGTGTGCATCTTTCTCCACTCCGTCTTGTTAAAATATGTATTCACCGCAGCCATGTCCATCCTTTTTGCAAACTCCACCACCATCTCACTTTTTACATTTGTTTGCTTAACACCATACCTACCCATCACTTCCACATCCCCTCTGTTCCCTTCACTAACATGCCCATTAAAATATGCACCAATCACCACTCTCTCACCCTCAGGTACAGTCATCACCACATCATCCAACTGACTTCACATTTCTCTTTCTCATCCATCGCACACCCAATTTGCGGAGCATATGCACTAACAACATTTATCATTACACCCTCAATTTCCAGATTCATAAACATCACTCTATCAGACACTCATGTCATCCTCCAAAAACACTCTCGGTATACTGTTCCTTCAGGATAACCCCTACACCATTTCTTCTCGCATCCACACCATGATAGAACAATTTGGACCCGATTCCAATACACCTAGCCTTTCCCCCATTCCATCTGGTCTCATGCACACACAATATATCAACCTTCATTCTGTCCATCATATCAGCTAGCTCTGTCCCCATACCAGTCATACTGCCAACATTAAATGTCCCTATCCTCACTACCGCACTCCATCTCTTCCTGCCATATGAGCATCTGACATCCTCCAGGATATGTCAGTGAATGCAAAGGCTACTGTGCTATCAAATGACTTAAGTGTGTTACAGCAATATTAAGAAAGTGTCACAAATTTTGGCCCATCACCCCCCCCCCCCATCTATGTGTGGTGTCCTCTAGATGTCCTTTTCTAACAGGTTGACAGGAATGACTGAGCAGCAACAGTGTAAATACAGTGTGCCATACTGACATACAACAGAAATGTATATCAGGTATTACCTGTGCACATGTATGTATGAGTAGGTGTACCTGGCTGCCTCATAACAACAGACATGGTATGCAAAACATCAGGTAAATAAGCTGTACATGTTGTACACATGTGTAATCTTAGTTTCTGTGCATTCAGAAGAGTTAGATTTTTACAGCTACTGGGTGTTGCATTGCCCTGACGCAGACATGGGTACTAGAATAAGCATGATTATCAGGTTGTTAATGGAGAGGTGTCCAACTGTGTTATGACCTGGTGTCCATGCCTACTACAAATGGCTATATGACCACCTACATAGCTGTATGGAATCAGCAATACCTTACTTCTAAAACCCCTCTCCACCAAAGTACAGTAATCCCCTTTGCTGGACAGCAGCAATACACACACCATATGACTGGTCACTACATTGGCTGTACAGGGCAAAGTAGGAGCAGGCACTAACTTGGCAGCAAGTCAACCTTTATCTGAATGAGAATATAAGGTCACAGGTGGATTACTGTAAGGCTAACTATGAGTACAAACTGGACACATCCACCAAGGGCAATCACAAGGCTGTCTTCACATGTGTCTGCAATCTCAGAGGCAACAACTCAACCCACCCTGTAATGGTGGTCAATCACACCATCCTCCAGGGCAACAACTCAACCCACCCTGTAATGGTGGTCAATCACACCACATACGCACACACATCATAGTTATAACCAACCCACTGCAGACAGGTTTAGGGCAAACATCACCCCCCTGGCTCACCATCAGTATAGGTGGAGATGCACAGCACCCACACCCCTCTCCTCATCATCAGGGAACAGGTGCATACTGCCTAATCAAAGTCAACAAAAGCAAGTCTCCATAGGACCTGATAACATTCCTGTCTGCATCCTACATGAACTCAGGCATATGCTTCCAGCTCCATTACACACTGTATGCAAGAAATGCCTGAGCACCATCGACTTTCCATCTGCAAAGAAGATGGCCACTGCCATCCGTCTACACAAATGTGAATGATGAATGGTGGCTTCTGCAATGTACTGGCCCTCATTGGGGAACATGACACATCAGGACCAAGAGTGCAATGCAGGTTCATACTGTGCTGATAGATGACAGGGGTATAATGTGGTTGTTAAGTGGTGGTTAATGATAGGCAATACTTATGTGCTGGTGCTGTAAATAACTCTGGGGAATGTCTGAGGTCCTGTGTGGGTTTCCCTGTTTATGTCTTCCAGGTGGCATGCAGCGTCAGCCAGCATACACTGCAGAGGAGAATGCAGCTATCACTGAAGCAATAATCCAACACCAAGCAGTGATGTTTGGCCATAGCTGACAAAATCTGTTGGAGCGGAGTGCGCTGTGGGATGATCTTGTCCACAGAGTTAATACCTTGGGGCACCATGGCAACACATATGATTAGGTCAGGCATCGGGGCAACTGACTTGATATGGCATGCCTGGAAAAGGGCTGCTGCCATTGCCAGGGACCATACTGCTACAGGTGGGGGTCCAGCCACATCAGCCCCACTTGCGACAACAGAGGAGCTCCTTGCCAACCTTAAGGCAGCCCCCCACAACAGCCAACACATGAAACACAAGTCGTGGAGGTGGGTGGCACCCAGGCAACAGGCGAGGAGCATCCAGGTAAGGCACAGTGCACATTGATTTAATCATGTAGCAGTGATACTGTCTTCTATAGGGTATCTAGATGCATATGTCAGTTCAAACTGCATTTGTGGGTGGGGTTTAGTAATGCACACAAGTGCACATCTATGGTGAGGGACATCAAATTGTACACTATCATAGCTTGCACTGTACCTGTGCAGAAACATAGCATTCATCTTGTACCCATGCCAAATGTGAGTCTGTTGACAATACCTCTCTCCCACGTCTGCATAGGTACCTCTGGTCTGGATGTGGCACAGCAGCCTGAAGCCAGTGACTATGGGATTGTCCTGTTGTGGCTCACCAGTACCTCAGGCATGTTAAGGTCATGCATGTGACCATGCACACAACCGTTACTCTCAGCCATATTGCGATATCTGCATGTTCAATTGTGGTCGGGTTAACTGCATTGCATCACAGTAGTCATCACAGGGGCCTATTTGCAGGAGATGTAACATATCTGTAGCATACCTCACAGCCTGCCATTGCAAGAAATCTGGACCAAGACTGACAAAATGGGGGGACAAAGGCCCAAAACTAGGGAAAATTTTATAAAGTAGTGTTATATAGTGCATATAAATGGTGTACACACACCTGCTAGAATGTCAGGTATTTGTGATATACAAAAATGAGAGCACAATAAAACATTTCCAAACCCTTCCAACCTTTCATGTGACCTATAATCTGTACAATTTAATTGTAAAACAAACAAATCTGTTAGGGGAACAATTATAACACCTAAAAGACTTACAAGAAGCTAGATGCATACATGTGCAAAACCTTTAAAGAACTTCAAAAGAAAAGCAATACTAAATTTCCCAAAAACCACCTGCATGTCCTCTATCATCACATCCATACACCTTATCATAGGCCTTCTTCTTGTCCTCTTACCTGGCAGCTTCATCCTTTTCCCAATATACTCAGCATCCCTCCTCAGCACCTGTGCAAACCAACATAATCCCACTACTCTCTGGCTTTGTCTCCAAACCATCCAATCTCACCTGACCCTCTAACATACATATTCCTAATCCTGTCCACCTTCGTTACACTCAGTGCAAATCTTAACATATTTAACCTTGCCGTGTCCAGCTCTGACTCCTGCCCTTTTGCCAATGCCACTGTCTCCAACCCATATAAAATAGCTGGTCTCACTACCCTCTTGTTGACCTTCCCTCTCACTCAATGGTACTCGTCTGTCACAAATCACTCCTGACACTCTTCTCCACCCTCCCCATCCTGCTTATACTCTCTTCTTCAGCTTTCCCCCACACTCATCATTAGTCTGACATGTTGATCCCAAGTATTTAAACTCATTCACCTTCACCACCTCTACTCCCTTCATCCTCACCATTCCACTATCCTCCCTCTCATTCACACACATATATTCTGTCTTAGTCCTGCTGACCTTCATTCCTCCCCTCCCTAGAGCATATCTCCAGCTCTTTGAGGTCTCCTCAGCCTGTTCCCCACTCTCACTACAGATCACAATGTCATCTGCAAACATCACAGTCAATGGGGACTCCTATCTGATCTTGTCTGTCAACCTGTCCATCACCACTGCAAATAAGAAGGGGCTCAGAGCTGATCCCTGATGTAATCCCACATCCACCTTAAATTCATCTGTCACTCCCACTGCAGAACTCTTGTACATATCCTGTAGCACTCTTACAGATTCCTCCACCACTCCTGACTTCCTTATACAATTCCACAACTCATTTCGAGGCACCCTGTCATATGCTTTCTCTAAGTCCACAAAGACACAATGCAACTCATTTTGATCTTCTCTGTATTTCTCCATCAACACTCTCAGAGCAAACACTGCATCTCTAGTGCTCTTTCCCGGCATGAAACCATACTGCTGATCACTAATCCTCACCTCCCTTCTTAACCTAGCTTCCACTACTCTTTCCCATAGCCTCATGCTATGACTGATCAATGTTATCCGTCTGTAGTTACTACAGCTCTGCACATCACCCTTATTCTTATAATCGGTACTCAACACTTTTTCTCCACTCCGCATGCATTCTCTCACTTTCCAAGATTTCATTAAATAATCTGGTTAAAAACACCACTGCCATTTCTCCTAAACACCTCCATGCTTCCCCAGATATTTCATCTGGACCAACAGTCTTTCCATTCTTAATCCTCTTCATAGCTATCCTTGTTTCCTCCTTGCTAATCCGTTGCCCTTCCTTATTCACCATACCCACATCATCCAACCTTCTCTCTCTCTCTCAATCTCTTCATTTAACAGCCCCTCAAAGTACTCTTTCTATCTGCTCAACACACTCTCCTTGCTTGTGAGTACATTTCCCTCATTATCCTTGATCACCCTTATCTGCTGCACAAACTTTCTAGCTTGGTCCCTCTGTCTGGCCAATCGGTACAGGTCCTTTTCTCCATCTTTAGTGTCCAGCCTTTCATATAACCCTTCATACACCTCATCTTAGACTTCACCACCTCTCTCTTTGCCATGCACCTCATCTCCTTATACTCCTATCTACTATCTTCATCTCTCTGACAATCCCACTTCTTCTTTGCCGACTTCTTTCTCTGTATACTCCCCTGTACTTCCTCATTCCACCACCAGGTCTCCTTGTCCTTCTTCCTCTGTCCAGATGTCACACCAAGCACCTTTCTAGTCTTCTCCCTTACTAGTTCTGCTGTAGTTACCCAGATATTCGGTAACTCTTCACTGCCACCCACTGCCTGTCTTAACACTTCACTGAACTCAACCTCACAATCACCCTCTTTCAGTTTCCACCATTTGATCCTCAGTGCTGCCCTCACACTGCTCCTCCTCTTCTTGATCACCAATGTCATCCCACAGACCAACATTCCATGCTGCCTAACTACACTTTCCCCTGTTACCATTTTACAGTCTCCAATCTCATTCAGACTGGCCACCCTGTATAGGATATAATCCACCTGTGTGCATCTTTCTCCACTCCGTCTTGTTAAAATATGTATTCACCACAGCCATGTCCATCCTTTTTGCAAACTCCACCACCATCTCACTTTCTACATTTGTTTGCTTAACACCATACCTACCCATCACTTCCACATCCCCTCTGTTCCCTTCACTAACATGCCCATTAAAATATGCACCAATCACCACTCTCTCACCCTCAGGTACAGTCATCACCACATCATCCAACTGACTTCACATTTCTCTTTCTCATCCATCGCACACCCAATTTGCAGAGCATATGCACTAACAACATTCATCATTACACCCTCAATTTCCAGCTTCATAAACATCACTCTATCAGACACTCATGTCATCCTCCAAAAACACTCTCGGTATACTGTTCCTTCAGGATAACCCCTACATCATTTCTTCTTGCATCCACACCATGATAGAACAATTTGGACCAGATTCCAATACACCTAGCCTTACCCCACATTCCATCTGGTCTCATGCACACACAATATATCAACCTTCCTTCTGTCCATCATATCAGCTAGCTCTGTTCCCATACCAGTCATACTGCCAACATTAAAAGTTCCTATCCTCACTACCGCACTCTTAGTCTTTCTCATCTCTTCCTGCCATATGAGCATCTGACATCCTCCAGGATATGTCTGTGAATGCAAAGGCTACTGTGCTATCAAATGACTTAAGTGTGTTACAGCAATATTAAGAAAGTGTCACAAATTTTGGCCCATCACCCCCCCCCCCCATCTATGTGTGGTGTCCTCTACATGTCCTGTTCTAACAGATTGACAGGAATGACTGAGCAGCAACAGTGTAAATACAGTGTGCCATACTGACATAGAACTGAAATGTATATCAGGTATTACCTGTGCACATGTATGTATGAGTAGGTGTACCTGGCTGCCTCATAACAACAGACATGGTATGCAAAACGTCAGGTAAATAAGCTGTACATGTTGTACACATGTGTAATCTTAGTTTCTGTGCATTCAGAAGAGTTAGATTTCTACAGCTACTGGGTGTTGCATTGCCCTGATGCAGACATGGGTACTAGAATAAGCATGATTATCAGGTTGAAAATGGAGAGGTGTCCAACTGTGTTATGACCTGGTGTCCATGCCTACTACAAATGGCTATATGACCACCTACATAGCTGTATGGAATCAGCAATACCTTACTTGTAAAACCCCTTTCCACCAAAGTACAGTAATCCCCTTTGCTGGACAGCAGCAATACACACACCACATAACTGGTCACTACATTGGCTGTACAGGGCAAAGCAGGAGCAGGCACTAACTTGGCAGCAAGTCAACCTTTATCTGAATTAGCATATAAGGTCACAGGTGGATTACTGTAAGGCTAACTATGAGTACAAACTGGACACATACACCAAGGGCAATCACAAGGCTGTCTTCACATATGTCTGCAATCTCAGAGGCAACAACTCAACCCACCCTGTAATGGTGGTCAATCACACCACAATCTCAGAGGCAACAACTCAACCCACCCTGTAATGGTGGTCAATCACACCACATACGCACACACATCATAGTTATAACCAACCCATTGCAGACAGGTTTAGGGCAAACATCACCCCCCTGGCTCACCATCAGTATAGGTGGAGATGCACAGCACCCACACCCCTCTCCTCATCATCAGGGAACAGGTGCATACTGCCTAATCAAAGTCAACAAAAGCAAGTCTCCATGGGACCTGATAACATTCCTGTCTGCATCCTACATGAACTCAGGCATATGCTTCCAGCTCCATTACACACTGTATGCAAGAAATGCCTGAGCACCATCGACTTTCCATCTGCAAAGAAGATGGCCACTGTCATCCGTCTACACAAACGTGAATGATGAATGGTGGCTTCTGCAATGTACTGGCTCTCATTGGGGAACATGACACATCAGGACCAAGAGTGCAATGCAGGTTCATACTGTGCTGATAGATGACAGGGGTATAATGTGGTTGTTAAGTGGTGGTTAATGATAGGCAATACTTATGTGCTGGTGCTGTAAATAACTCTGGGGAATGTCTGAGGTCCTGTGTGGGTTTCCCTGTTTATGTCTTCCAGGTGGCATGCAGCGTCAGCCAGCATACACTGCAGAGGAGAATGCAGCTATCACTGAAGCAATAATCCAACACCAAGCAGTGATGTTCGGCCATAGCTGACAAAATCTGTTGGAGCGGAGTGAGCTGTGGGATGATCTTGTCCACAGAGTTAATACCTTGGGGCACCATGGCAACACATATGATTAGGTCAGGCATCGGGGCAACTGACTTGATATGGCATGCCTGGAAAAGGGCTGCTGCCATTGCCAGGGACCATACTGCTACAGGTGGGGGTCCAGCCACATCAGCCCCACTTGCGACAACAGAGGAGCTCCTTGCCAACCTTGAGGCAGCCCCCCACAACAGCCAACACATGAAACACAAGTCCCTTGAAGCTCACAATTCCTTGAAAATAAATTCCACCTGCTAACTCTAAATAGGGCATTTCACTCTCTCTCACACACACACACATACCTCAGCCTCTGTGAAAAATCTGTACAGCTGAGAGGTATGACACACACATACATCCCCCGACCTCCTTAGAAAGTGGATAGAACACAATTGTTTGCATTAGTATGCATTTTCTGAGGATATGAAGTCTAAAACTCAACTTCAGTCTTCAATGATTTGCCAGAAAAAACACAATTTTATGAGAAACAATCTGAAAATATGAGGCAAAAATCTGAATAATTGTGAGGTATGAACCCCCCATATACTCCTCCCTCCCTCTTACACAAACACACACCTTTACCTACCTACTTCCTACATACACAGTCTACTGTATTAAATATTCACCTTTCAATCTATGTTTTCAAAATCTCATATGCTTAGTTCTGGATGTATTTATCAGCCTAACATAAGCAACCATCATGTACCTCATTAAGAGGAAGAGAACTGATGTCAATAGCCTCATTATGTTTACCATTGCAGTCAAACTGGGGAAATATCATCCCATTAATGGATATTTAGGCCTATAGACAGGTATATAATGTTACTGTTTGACAGAAATGAGTCCCTGTAAGTCGTCTTGCCTGCTAACTGCTTGAAAGTGATCGAACATCTTGCCTCTGCTGCTACAGTAAAGTGTCAGATACAGTTCTGAAGTGCTTTTTGTGTTGTTCTATATTTCTAGAAGAGATGGAGCCACTGGTGGAAAGGGGGGTGTTCAGAGATGTAAGAAGTACCTCTTATCCAACTGCAAACCTTTCTTGTTCAGTTACCATTGTGGAAACAATATTGCATTTTACGACAATGATGTAATTTTATTCCTCATGCTGCATGTATAAGTGGTGAAAATAAGTGATGGCTCAAGCCAGACTCCAGGATATTTTGGGAACTCAACAGTATACAGAAGACCATGATTAGGACCACTGAAAGACTTAAAAAGAGTTTTGGGGCATTGAAAATCATTGCACTGGTTTTGCTAAGATTTACTTTGAATCCCTTTCTTTTATGTGAATAAAATGTTTGAGCCTGAGTGGCATTAGCAGAGTTACAAGATAGATGCATATTAACAATCAGCGTCTTGACTGTATTGTTTACATATAGTATGGTAACACACCCCTACCTACCTACTTCTTACATCCACACACCCCTACCTATTTCACACACACATACCTCTTACACTTTTAAACACTTAAACGCGCACGCACACACCTAGCTTTCACTTGTACCTTTGTCCGCAGTCCAAACATCTCCTGAAATTCAAATTCTGCCCGGGAGCAGAAGATGAAGATGTAAAACCATTGGTTTTCTGCATCTGCACAATGTGCGACTGGATGGAAAGGTCATTCTTAAA
The DNA here is from genome assembly GCF_019279795.1 of Protopterus annectens. Classification (NCBI taxonomy): domain Eukaryota; kingdom Metazoa; phylum Chordata; order Ceratodontiformes; family Protopteridae; genus Protopterus; species Protopterus annectens. The sequence continues at coordinate 360,725,285 of NC_056742.1, forward strand.
CATAGGTGTCGGAAGCTGTTAAAGACTGGGGGCAGAGGGTGAGTGGGGCATTTAGTGATCTAAAAAGGGCGATTTTATAACTGTTTAGTACCACAACATAGGTTCACTTGGAGGACATTTTAAGCTTAGCCAGTTCTCTTTTGGTGCTTAAATTACCATTTTCTGATAGGTCTTACCTATCCCATGGCTGATAATTGTATATTAGCCCTAGTGAGAATAACTGTGATCATACCATAGATAATTTGAGGAGACCCATGTAAGGGATGCAGCATTTAGGAACTGCCTTTATCCATTAGTGGCATGGGGGCAATCATGGAGTACATTTTCTATTACCCATCCTTAGATCCAAGTTACATTTGAATATGGATGGATGAGCTTTGTTTTATTTTTATGGATAGTCTGTTCTGGAACAGTGGTAGCATCTGTGATATATAACCATCTCTCCACAACATTCAGTTTACATACCTGAACTGAGTAATTCTGATGTCATTTGACTTGCTGTCATTCAGTAGGTCCATCTCCGTTAGGTCGGAGAATGCCTTGTATGCCAGACATGTCACCTCTAAGTGCTCTGTAGGATACTGAGCATAGTAATAAATTTTATTTTATTTATTTATTTAACATTTGTTGACCGGGAATGTCCGACTAGGTTCCATAGAGTTTTCCTTCCATGAGGAGGCGGGAGAAATGCTCCAGATGCATGTCTTTGGAATCTTTGAGGTGGTCCATGCAAGACCTGTTGTTTAGGACTTGTATCCTTTTAGTAAGGTATCTCTGAAGGTATTTCAATTGTTTCATGGGGCTGGACAGATACACGCCAAAGTGGGCATTATACAAAATTACTGACCTAATCAGAGCTTTGTAAAGTGGGACAACAACATCTCTAAATCTAGTCACAATCAATTTGTTTACAAGCTGTGCAATATAGAAAGGCTTTCTTATGACTCTGGGCACATTTTGGTCAAAAGTTAGGTCACTCTACACACAAGTTCCCAAATGCCAAACAATTGGGTCAGTTCTCAGAAGGCATTGTCATGATTTTGACACGTTATTATTTGGGACAAACCTTCCTGCATGATGGTTAAGTAATTTAGGTATTCAATAACTGCTCCTAGCTTGCAGTCATCTCAGACTTAGCCGGCCAAAGCCCTTTGGTATTTCCCTTTACTTTTGAGATGTATATGCCAAACAGAAAAAAAGTCTCAGCACCGAACCCTGGGGGACTCCATTGGTGACTGGTCTATTCCCCTATTTTGACCTCCTGCATCCTGTGAGCAAGTTGACAATCCAGCTAATGATACAAGTGTTTGCTCCTACATTATTCATCTTTTGTACTGCACCTGAGTAGGGGATTGTGCCAAAAGGCTTGGTCTGGTCAAGGTAATGTGGTGTAAACTGTTTTACCTTCATCCATTGCTTTGGTAACAAGAGTAAAGATTAAAATTTGCCCATGATTTTGAACCTTTCACACTTTCCTCCAGGCTGTTTTCAAACACATTTTTAGGGCCATGCATACATGTATGCATTCTTTGAGTCACCTTCCTGATTGTATTAAATTATATTCCTTGTATAATACAGCACCAGCTTTTAGACTGCATTTTAAATTTGTAGTTTTGAACAGTCTTCTAGTAAGCAATCAAACAAAATGTATGAACCAATAATGACAAAATTACCCATTTCAGAAATTTTTAACCATAAAAGGCCACTGAAACTTATGTCATTACAATCCATCAATATCAGTAAATATGCAAAATGTCTGCAGATGTCAGTCGTATAAATAATTCCACATTAAAGGGATCTCTAACTAATGAAGAGGTTGCTACCAGGAAACGACTTTATATTTCATTGTTTCATCTACAAATAAAGTGGCTGTTGCCCTTGAAGAATAAATTGCCTATTTTATTAAAAAATGGTAAGCTAGTAATATTGCAATAAGGAATGGATGGCAAACTGATAACAGGTTCATAGTTACTAGGTAACTCCTCCGGTCCATCTGCATATAGTACAGTATCAGCGATCCATCTGCGTACTATGGGAGTAGAACCCACAGCCTTCTGCAGTAAAAGCAAGGCTACTACCTGTTGTGCTACTAACAATGCAAGCAGGTTTGGAGTAAGCAGCACTAAACTTATCTTTCCCTGAAGCTCTCAGCTCTTTGTAAAATTATTTTAACATTTGTTTACCAGGAAAGTCCAACTTGAAGCAAAGCCAATTTTCAGCAGAGTCCCAGGGAGATTCCAGATACATGCCTTTATAACATGGGAGGAAACCAGAGCAACCAAAGGAAACCCACACAAGCACAGGGAGGACATAGACTCCCCACAAAAAGCACCCCAGCCAAGAATTAAACCAGAGAACCTCTTGCAGTGAGACAGCAAATCTACCACTGCACCAGTGCACCATCCACTTGACACAACTAAATCTCTCAATTTCACAGCAGAAGAAATCTGGAAAAAGCCAAAATTTATTTGGGAGGGCAAAGGACCAAAACCAGGGACACATTTTAAATATTGCTTGTATAATCTTAGAAAGTTGCTGAAATAGTGTTTTGTGTTTCCAAAAAAGATAGGAAGACTGAAGCTTAAAGCACTATCCTTATTTACTGAATTCTGTTCTCAATGATTAATCTAGACGGCTGAGAGCTATGGGCTCATCTCCCTGAATCAGATGTAGTGGTGTAGGTAAATAAGGCAGGATCTTGTACATACGGCTCAGGGTTTGAGCCTATGTGATCCTGTCCACCAGGAATAAGTACTTGGGGCATTATACACAGTTTCAGCATAAAATGTACACAGCCTGGCATAGAACTTTTTTTGTAAAAATATTATGACATCTTTCAGCATAAAATGTAGACAGCCCAGCATAAAAACTTTTTTTTTTGTAAATATTATGACATCTTACTAAATTTCAACTGATGTTCTGCCATTTACAAAGATTGACCACTGTGGATTAGCCTTGATATGGGTTTCTCTAACACCGGTTATACTATCTTAGCCAATATTCTGAAGTCTATATTTAAGGCAGAGGGTTAATGTAAATGGAGCCCAGCAGTTTCAGCATAAAATGTAAACGGACCCCAGCAGAGACACACACAGCAGTTTCAGCATAAAATGTAATCAGAGCCCAGCAGTTTCAGCATAAAGAAAATAAAACGCACTTTGTAAAGGTGGGGGGGGGGGCAATAACATCTCTATTTGTTTATAAGCTGTGCGTTATAGAAAGACTTTCTTATGACTCTGGGCTTATGGTCAAAGGTTAGGTCACTGTAAACACAACTACTACTGTTTTAGAAGCAGGTTTGACTACTTATACTCACACAATATATGGTACCTAGACCATCCCATGCTATCACCTGCAGCGTAAACAGGGAACTGAGAAAGACCAGTAGCTTAAACAGTGAATAAATGGAGCAAGCCCAGCAGCAGTTTCATAACATAAATACATGGCAATGTTTACAGTGTGACTCTGGCAGCAAATTTCATACATAAATGGCAGTCCTTGATGGTATACTTTTGATAACACCTGCATTAACAGTTCTCTACAAATGTGAAGACCGTACTTTCTTTAATGCGTTCCCATACATGTACACAGATACTTCTTGTTGCACAGTGGTAAGTCTAGGTACTAAACCAAAGGGTAAAAAGGTCACACACAAATTATTTACTAAACACAGCAAAGAGACAGGGCCAAGCTAGAGTTTTCACTACCTGATAAAATTCTTGTAATGCAGGCCCTTAAAATATAAGCAAGTGACCCATAAGGACCTGACATGTTTCAGCAACACAGCTTCCAAATGCCCATGACTTTTTCCTTTTTCAAAGGATTCAAAGACACTTCAAGTATATACCTGCAATGTACTCTAGTGCTTAAATTGTCTCTACACAAAATAGCCACAGTTGAAGGGCTTAAAAATATTTAATAAATAATAAAAACACAAGACAAATCTCCTCAATTCAACACAGTGCTAGTCAAGAGTTGACATCACAGGAAAATGCTTAAAATAATACTGTAGAATATTCTGACATAAATATAGAAAACAGCTAGACTAAGCTTACTATTTTCTATCTATTTCTAAGAGAAACAATGTTCTAAATAACTTGCATATATACAGAGCTAAGCAAAGGCAAAGAGCTAGTGAGTTGATGTGTTCAAGTTCAGACAAAATCCAAAATGCTCTGATTCTCTCTCTCTCTCTCTCTCAGAGAAAGTCTTAAATTGATGATATATCACTGCTGACTCATTTTAGATTAAATGATTCTTAATGGTTCTGTTTTAACTTCCTAGGCTAACAGAAACTCAGAATTTGAATTTCTTTTTGTAATGTGTACCTACAGGAAGCCACAACAATAAGAAACATTATATATGCAAAATGCAGCAATTAACTCTGGTCTCAAAACAATAGAAATAATTTTCTGGTCCATACATCACGACTCCAAGTTTGAGATCAAACAGTCATACAATGCTTGACTTATCAACTTTCTTCCAGCAGAGTGCACTGTGGTTACATTTCTGAAGCTCAGTACAGCATATAGTTTAATCATAACATATAGTTCTCTTTTACATTTGTAAAACCAGCCTGTGGATTATATTAATATTTACAAATCACATAGAATTATTTACAATATTCTATCTGGCTGAGCTGGTAGCCTTTCAGTTTTTCACACCATCTTTAATGATTTTTCAAAAGGCAGCTATGGAGCCATGAAAAATCACATTACATCAATCAACTATGAATTACCCATTGGTAAGTCATTCATGGCCTTCTACAACATTTTAAATAACTGCATTAATAAGTAAAAAATTATACAATAAGATTAAACAATGGAGTGACAAAATCAACAAATGATTAAACCAAATAAAAGAGCATGAAAACCTTCAAACTTTATTTAACCCAATGCATCAACATTAAGGAAAACTATATCCATAAAGAACTCACAAAAACAATTAAAAGAAGCAGAGCTTAAGCTGAGGTAAAATTTCCCAAACAGGCAGGCTACAATAACAAACCCATCTGCAACCACATGCAAATAATAATAATAATAATAATAAATAAGGAGCAGAAACAAAATAGTATTTCCATAATGGAGCCAAAAGATATAGCCAACACTCTAGCTTATATGCTTGGAGCAAATTTCACTCCACTGTAGGGAACCCCATTCACTCTTCTTCCCTGCAACAAGATCTCAAGCAAGATCTGGCAGATGGTGCAGAGGGTTAAGGTAACAATCTGTTAATGAGCTACTACCTTTGGTACAGGGTTTGAGTCTTTCAGCCTTTATTTGTTGATTGTGCAATCTTGAGTGAATTACTTAACCAGACAAGTGCTTGGACTGCATGTCCACTAACTACTAATAAACTTATAATTTACTTCCAGTATGGTTACCTATGCCCTCAGTAAGGTAAGAAACACTATCTCATGGGACTAGATGAGATACTAGGACTCCTTATTTGTGCAATTAAATATAACCGTGTGTAATACTCCACTGGTGCCATAAACACAAGAAGCTATTCAGCTTTAGAAAAAGAGTATTGAAAACTAGCTATATCCCTCATATCTGGAAGCAGACTATTATGATCTCAATCCACAATGAATGCCCCCCTACAGACTCTGATTATTACTTACTAATCAGCTTCACAAGTTTGTTTTGCAAGGTGTTGGAAAGAACTATCCTGTAATGTATACAGACAGGCACAAGAAACCTCAGTCTCCATGACCTGTGCCAGGACAGGTTTGTCGATACAATAAGGCAGTAAAAACTGCAAGAAAAACTCAACCAAACTGGAATTTCACACTCCTAATGCCTTACCTTACTGCGGGTGACTCTCTGGCAGCAATGATGAGATTCCCTTCCTGTGCACGTTTGCATTTAAAATTCATGCGACGCACGCATGACTGTTGGGTCCTAAAACAGGTCTTTGTTGCTGAAAACTGCTATGGTTCCGGGTGGCACCTATGCACATAAGATGAAAACAGGATGCAAACACCTGTTGCATCTGTGTGACTGAACGGGACGCAAAGGGCATTTTTAAAGAGGAACGCCCTTTAAGTAAAAAAAAACTTTTTTTTTTAAATTAAAATAAAATCATCCAGTTCCAGGACGGTGCTCCTGCCTGCGGGCGCCCTTGATCGGGTATCCCAATAGCATGTGGGGAAATGTGTTATGGTGTAATGAGACCAAGGTTGCACTTTCTGGCCACAATACAAAAAGGTTTGTTTGGCACAAGAACAACACTGTGCATCACCAAAAGAACACCAACCCCATGGTGAAGCATGGTGATGGCAGTGTCCTGCTTTGGGGTTGCTGTTCATAAGCTGGAAGTAGGTCTTTAGGCAAGGTGGAGGGGATTAGGAGCAGTTCAAAATACCAGTCCCTTTTGACCCATAATCTTCATGTGTCTGCTAGAAAGCTGTGGACGGAGAGGACTTACACCTTTCCACACAAAAATGACCCGTACCATACATCAAAATCCATAAAAGAATGTCTTCACCAGAAGAAAATCAATGTTTTGGAATGGCCCAGCCACAGTCCACACATACATCCAATAGAAAATCTGTGGGATGCCCTGAAGAGGCCTATGCAGAAGATATGCCCTCACAATCTGACAGAGTTGGAGGGCTTCTGCAAGGGAGAGTGTAGAAATATTGCTAAATCGAGATGTGCCATGCTGATACACACCTTCCAAAAGGATTGGACTGCTGTTATGAAATGAAAAGGTGCTTTAAAAAAGTATTAGTTTAAGGGTGTGCACAGTCATGCAACCAGACTATTGTGCATATTCCAACTTCTACATGTTACCGCTATGCTAACCGATGTGTTTGTTCTTCAATTGGATTGCACAGGTTATAGGTCACATTAAAGGTATGAAATTGTATCACATGATTTCTGTGGTCTCATGTTATATATCAGACAAACCTGGCATGTTAACAGGTGTGTTTACACTTATAATATCCACTGTAAGCTTAGAAGGTTGTTAATGTAACTAGTTCTGTTGTAACATACATGTACTGCAAGTTTTGAAGTGTGAGACTCAAAATATGTCATTAATTAGTGACACCAGTCCTCATATCATCCATGTAATGTGGCAGACAAATGCAGGATTTAAAATGAACAGACCAGAAATATGAGCTACACATGCAGACATTCAGTGACACTCTGCACAGTTGAGAGGTATGTTCTGTAGGAGTTGCCACTGTGCTATACAGGTGAACAGCAATTATGTGTACATGGGTGCAGTGTGCACTACTTGAAGGCCCATCACCTACTAACACTACTCACATATCACAGAGGTGTATATAAGTTCAGAGGCTCATAGGTGTGTACTAGGCTAATAGCCCTGGAGCCTTTACAAGCCTAGGATTAACCTGGCATAGTGCCAACTGACCTTAGTTCCCAGTGCCTCTGTCGAGTAGAGCCACTGGAGTGATCCCCAAGGTGAATTTTCTATTTACCATACACTCATCAAGAATTCTCTTGAAGAGGTCAGTGAGGTGCTCTGCTTGACATGTAAGTGAAGTCTATTCCATAGCATGGGCAGTCTCTGGGTTATGAACCTGTCCCTCCAGCATGTTCTTTTGATTATGGCAATGAGGTTGAGGTCTCTGGAGCATGTGGTGTGGAGAGATTGGGATTTCTTTAGATGTAGCATTTCTAATAGAGCTGGGTCAGACATGGCTTTGTAAGTCAATCAGAGATTTCCTCTAAGTAGGCAATATGACTTTCTTGGGTGGCGTAAGCCAGGGAACCTTGTTGGCTAGGCTTACGTAGGCCCTCGGGCCGATAGCCTAGTACCTACCTATGAACGTATGAGACAGAGAATAGTTGGAGTTTTTTGAGTCTGTCCATATAGGACAAGTGTTCATAGGTAGGTACTAGGCTATTGGCCCCAGGACCTATATAAACCTAGCCAAAAAGGTACCCTGGCTTTTGCTACCCAAGAAAAGTATTCATAGGTTCATAGTTCATAGATTAGTACTAAGCTAACTGCCCTTGCGAGCCATTTTAAGCCTAACCAATTATCCCTTGTGAGACTCAAACCCTGCACCTTGTGTTTATAAGGCAAACACCTTAGCCATTAAGCCACCCTCCCGACCCAAATAAACAGCGTTGTAGGTCTTGAACCCTGGACCCTTTACACTATAGTCACAGTAGTTAACCACCAAGCCATCACATCAGTTTCTTATTTCCCATCCAATCATCAATATTTTTCTTGAAGAGTGCTAATGAGGAGCTTTGTTTGATATAGATAGGTAGTGTGTTCCAGAGTATGAGAAGTCTCTGGGACAGGAATCTATCCCTCCAGCATGTTCTGTTTATTGTGGTGACAAGGTTTATGTCCCTACAGCATGTAGCTCGGAGGGATTTGGATTTCTTTAAGTGAAGCATGTCCAACAGCTCTGGGTTTGACATAGCTTTGTATGTTAGGTAGAGATCGCCTCTGAGTAGGCGAGATGCAATGGAGTAAAGCTGGAGTTTTTTGAGACGGTCTGCGTAGGGCATCTGTCTGAGGCCAGTAATCCTCTTTGTGAGATATTTCTGTGGCCTTTCCAGTTGTTGTAGATGACTTGTGAGGTACATACCAAAAGGGGCGTTGCACTCTATAATGGGTCTAATGAGTGATGAGTAGAGGGGAACAATGACCTCTTTTTTCCTGGATGAGAAATCTTTTGTGATGAGGTGTGCCATGTAGAAGGATTTCCTGACTGCTGTGGTGATGTGATTATCAAAGGAGAGACTACAGTCCACCTGTGCCCCAAGGTCTCTTATCACACTTTTGGTGTTAAGTAGACTACTGCCTATGTGGTAGTTCATGGGTACAGAGTTTTTACCAAAGGGGATGACAATGCACATTTTGACATTCAGCTTGAGGCCATGGCTTTGACACCAGGCATCTGTCTGGGTGAGGCCTTTTTTGTAGGATGTTTACATTGTTAGGAGTTTTGATTATGGCTCCTAGTTTGCAGTCATCTGCAAACTTCATTAGTCAAAGACCTTCTGCATTTGCCTGTACTTCAGAAAAGTAGATACCAAACAAGAGAGGACCCAGGACTGAACCCTGTGGTACTCTCCACTTGTCACTGGTCTGAAGTCGGATTTGGAGTCTGCTACCTTCACAGTGTGGGTTCTGTCAGTGGGCCAGTTGGCAACCCATCTTGTGACATAGGGATGTATACCTAGTTTAGTGAGTTTATCTATAATTCCAGAGTGGGGGATGGTGTCTAAAGCCTAGACCCTCGTCTATGGCTTTGGTGTCTGCTTCAAAGACATCTATCAGGTTTAGGAGACATGATCTGCATTTTACAAACCTGAACTGGGTGGGGTCCAGAGTTTGGAGATTACAAATGTCTTTGTTTATAAGTTCCATGATGATACGTTCCATGGCTTTGCAGACCAGGCTCATCAGGCTAATGGGGCGGTAGTTCCCGGGGTCCATGTTGGCTCCCCCTTTGTGGAGTGGGATAACCATCTCTGTGTGCCATTCAGTGGGCACAAGGCCTCAGGTGAGGCTATGACTGAACATGGTACTTAGGTGGGGTGCCAGTTCATTCTGTAGTTCATGTAGAACACAGCCTGGGATGTTATCAGGTCCCATGGATGCTATGTTCTTGGCTTTGGAGAGTGTGGTTTTTACCTGTGCAGCTGTGATTACAGGAAATTTGCATTCTTCCAGTATAGAGATGGGGCCTTTAGGGGATGGGGGGGGGTAAAGCTAGCACTGAACCTATCTGCCAGGATGTTGGCAATGTTAGTTGGTTCTGTATATTTAGTGCCATTGTGCTGTAACTCAGAGCAGATCTGAGTGTTGCATTGAGATTTTTGACATAGCTATAGAATGCTTTGTGGTTGTCTTTAGAATCTGTGGTGATTTTGTTTTCATAACTAGCTTTGGAAGATTTTATGAGGGATCTCAGCTTCTTACTGAGGCTGACCAGGGAGTTCCTCCAATAATGGCATTTTACTCTTTTTTTGCAACAGTTTCTTTCTTCTGTTGTAGAGTTTATGGCAGGGGACCACCAGATTGGCTTCCTTTTTTTGGAGGATAGCATCTTAGCTCTGTTAGGGATAGCACATTCCATGCACTCGTGTAAGTGCTTATAATGTGCATTTGTGTAAGATTCAGTGGTCGTACCTCTGTTGTCTGTCTGTATGAGTGTTGTGAGGTTTGCCACTTCTGTCTTAAGGAGTGTGAAGTTGGCTTTGGAGACATTTTTTACGGTGGTTTCCCTGATGGGGGGTGGTGGCAGGATGTAGATGTCTAGGATGATTAGCTTGTGGTCAGATTTGACCAATGAGGATTTGACCTCTGGTGTGGAACACCGGTAGCCCCTGTTGGTAATGACCAGGTCTAGGATAATGCTGCCCCTGGTGGGGGTGTGGATAAGCTGATCCAAGGCATTGGAATTTATGAATTCCAGAAAACATTGAGCAAAAGAGTTGGTAAATGAGTAGTTTTCCCAGTTAATGGTGGGGTAGTTGAAATTGCCCATTATTATGGTGTTGGGTTGTACCCAAATATTTTCAAGTGTATCAAGAAATGAGGAGTGAGAATCCTGGGGCATGGTGGGGGATCTGTAGCAAGCTACAATTTGGATTGCGGTGTTGCCCAGAGTTAGTTGCACTTGGATGTATTATGCTGAGCAACTAGCCTGGAGGTGTGGATGTCCTTAATGAATATGGGCACGCCTCCTTCTTTAGTGTTTTGGTCCAGGTTAGGTGGCCGAAAGGTGTGGTATGAATTATAGTTTGGTAATGCAGGGGTGCTCTCTGGAGTCTTGAACCAGGTCTCTGTCACTGCACAGATGCCATTTTTCTCCATTTTAAGGAATGCCTCATGTGAGTGCATTTTGAGGTTTAGACGTCTAGCATTGAGTAGAATTACCCGCAGATTTTGCTTGCTTGTACCTATTACGGTGGTGAATTGTCATTTGAACCTTGCCTAAAAAAGGCACTATAGGGGTGGCAAGAGCCTTAGCCAGTATCCGGAATCCCAAGGGCGACAGGTGCAGGCCATCTCTGGCAAAGCATCATGGTCTGTCTATCATGTCATCCCAGGCAGACAGATACTGGACCCCCTTAGAATGACTCCAGAAGCTTAGCCAGTTGTTGAAGTCAATCATTTTGTCCTTCTACTGTGGTATCATTCTGGGTGATGGCAGGATGCTACTCACGGCTAGGGTTATACCTGCCTGGGCAACAAGATCAAAGAGCTCCTCCATATCTCTTTTCATGTAGTCCAGGGAGGTACCTCTCAGGTCATTCACACCAACATGGACAATGACAGAGACATATTTGTACTTGTTGTGGAGTGAAATGAGTGCGTGCATTATGTGGCGGATCCTGGCACCCGACAGGCAGCTGACAGTGACTTTCTCCTTGTTTTGCCTGGTGAGTGGAAAATCAGTGTGCCTGATTATAGAGTCACCTATGACTAGAGTGTTGGGTACATTGTTATGCCTTATGGGCTGTGGTTGAGTGGCACACTGAGTGGAGGTTGCTTGTGTTTCTGCTTTGGAGGTCTCTGTTGCTTGTGCAGATTTTTATTGAGAGCCTCCGTGAATGTAGGTGTGTGTTTTGTGTTTCTATGTGTGATTTTTGTTTCTGTGCGTGCCTAGGATCCTCTTTGTGAGATAATTTTGTGGCCTTTTCAGTTGTTGCAGGTGTCTAGAGCTGTAAATGCCAAATGGGGCATTGTACTTGATGATTTGCCTGATGAGGGAAGAGTAGAGGGAGACAATGACCTCTTTCTTCCTGGATGGAAAACCCTTAGTAATAAATAGAAGGACTTTCTGAGCACAGTGGCAATGTGGTGGTCAAAAGAGAGGTTGCTGTCAGCCTGTTTTCCCAGATCTCTTATAACACTTTCTGTGTTCAGTGGACTACCATCGATGTGGTTATTCATGGGAACCGGGTTTTTCCCAAGGGGGGTGACGACACATTTTTTGGCATTGACCTTAAGGCCATGGTTCTGACACCAGTTGTTGGTCTCAGACAGGCCTTTCTGTAGGATGTCAACATCACTTGGGGAGTTAATAATAGCTCCCAACTTGCAATCATCTGCAAACTTTGTCAGCCAGAGTCCCTTCCTGTCGGCCTGGACTTCAGAGAAGTAGATACCAAATAGGAAAGGACCCAGGACCGAACCCTGTGAGACTCCACTCATGACTGGTCAGTAGTCTGACTTGGAGCCAGCTACTTTCACACTGTGGGTTCTATCTATGAGTCAGTTTGGAACCCACCTAGTGATATAGGGGTTGATGCTTAGCTTAGTGAGTTTTTCTATGATTCCTGAGAGGGGAATGGTATTAAAGGCCTTGGCCAGGTCAAGGCAGGCTGTATGAACCACCTTGCCTTCATCCACAGCTCTGGTGACTGACTCAAAGAAGTTAACCAAGTTGAGCAGGCATGATCTACCCTTCACAAAACCAAACTGTGTGGGATCCAGAGTTTGGAGATTCCCTATATCCTTGTTTATTAGGTCCATGATGATGTGTTCCATAGCTTTGCATATCAGACTCATCAGGCTAATGGGGCAATAGTTCCTAGGATCTGTAGTCACTCCTCTTTTGTGGAGAGGGATGACTGTAGCAGTGCGCCATTCAGTAGGGACATAGCCTGAGGTAAGGCTGTGACTGAACAGAACACACAGGTGAGATGCCATTTCACTCTGTAGTTCATGTAGAACACAACCAGGGATATTGTCAGGTCCCATAGAAGCTGTATTCTTGGCCTTGGACAGTGCTGTTTTAACCTGTGAAGCAGTAATACTGGGTGGCTGACAATCTACTGGTATTATGATTGGTCCTTTGAGGGGGGGGAGGGGTAAAGTTGGCACTGAATCTGTCAGCCAGTATATTGGCAATATCTGTTCAGTATAGGAGGTACCATTGTGCAGTAGCTCAGAGCAAATCTGGGTGTTGCCGTAGAGATTCTTTACATAACCATAGAAGGCCTTGTCGTTGTCTTTACTATCTGCTGCAATTCTGTTTTCATAGCTAGCTTTAGAGGATTTTATGAAGGATCACAACTTTTTGTTGAGGCAGATAAGGGAGTTTTTCCAGTCTTGGGACTTCACCTTTTTCCACATTAGTTTCCTCCTTCTGTTGTAGAGTTTGTTTATGGCAGGGGACCACCAGATTGGCGACCTTTTATTGAGGAGAGCATCTTGGTTCTATTGGGTATGGCGAAATCCATGCATTTGTGTACGTGTTCGTAAAGTGCATTGGTGTATGATTCGGTGGTCATGCAATTATTCCCCATTTGCATGGGTGCTGGGAAGTTAGCCACCTCTGTTTTTAGGAGCCCAAAGTTAGCTTTGGAGAAGTTTTTCATGGTGGTTACCTTTGTGGAGGTGGTGGGGGTGGGAGGGATGTGGATTTCCAAGGTGATTAGTTTGGGGTCGGATCTAACCAGGGAGGAGTTGACTATAGGTGTAGAGCAACGGTCACCCATGTTAGTAATGACGAGGTCAAGGATGTTGCTACCTCTAGTGGGGGTAAGAATGAGCTGGTCCAGTGCACTGGAATTAATGAATTCCAGGAAACGTTGGGTAAGTGTATTGGTACATGAGTAGTTTTCCCAGTTACTGGAGGGGTAGTTGAAGTCGTCCAGTATGAGAGTGTTAGGTTGGACCCTAATATGCTCCAGGATGCTTAAGAATGTGGAGTGTGAGTCTTGGGACATGGTTGGGGACCTATAGCAGGCTATAACCTGAATAATTGTCTTATCCAGTGTTGCACCTGAAGTATCTCAGATGTGTTATGTTGGGTTACCAAGCTGGAGGTGTGCACATCCTTTATGAATATGAAAAAAACACCACCTTTGGAGCTTCGGTCCAAGTTCTGGGGCCAAAAGGTGTGAAATAAGTTATAGCCTGGTAGTGCAGGGGTGTTTTCTGCTGCCTTAAACGAGGTCCTTGTTACAGCACAAATGTCAATGTTCTCCATTTTAAGGAGTGCTTTGAGCAAGTGCACTTTGAGATTTAGACTTCTAGAGTTGAGCAGCATGACCCTCAAATTGCATTTGTTTGTAGCTGTTATGGTGATAGTTTGGTCTTTGGAACACCATCTAAAAAAGGCACTATAGGGGTGGCAAGAGCCTTGGCCAGTATCCGGAAGCCCAGGGGTGACAGAAGCAGGCCATCTCTGGCAAAGCATCGAGGTCTGTCAATCATGTCATCCCAGGCAGACAGATACTTAATCCCCTTAGAATGACACCAGAAACTTAGCCAATTGTTCAAATCAATCATTTTCTGCTTGTACTGTGGTATCATTCTGGGTGATGGTAGGATGCTGCTCAGGGCTAGGGTCATACCCACCAGGGCTACATAATCCGAGAGGTCCTCCATGTCTCTTTTCATGTAGTCCAGGGAGGTACATCTCAGGTCATTCACACCCACATGTACAATGACAGAGTCATATTTGTACCTGTTGTTGAGGGACCTGAGTGCTTTCATTATGTGGCAGACCCTGGCACCTGACAGACAGCTGACTGTTACTTTATCCTTATTCAACCTAGTGAGTGGGACATCAGTGTACTTGACTATCGAGTCACCTATGACTAGGGTGTTGTGCATGCTGTTTTGACTTAGGGGCTTTGGTTGAGTGGCACACTGTTTAGGAGAGTTATGTGTCTCATGATTAGTGTTGTGTTTTGGTGGTCGAGTGCATTTCTGCCTTGGAGGTCTCTGTAGATTGGGTAGATTTTTATTGAGAGCTTCTTTGTGTTTTTAAGTGAAGACAGTGCTGGGGTGTGTTCTGGAGGGCTATGTGTTCCATGTAGTGTGGTGCAAGTATTGACCTTCTCCTCTTCACCAGCTATTCTGGTCTTGGCTGAAGAGTGCAGGGGTTCCAATTTGGATATGTAAGTGCATCTCTTGCAAGTCTGAGTGTTGGGAGGTAAGAGGAGAGGCTTGCCAGTGTACATGAGGCAGTTGCTACATTGCCTTAGGATGCCCAAGTTTACCAGGTTAATAGGAGAAAGCACAAGGAGCTGACCTTTAGACATGCCTGGAGGGGTGGGCATTAATAATAAGTACTGGAGCTGTTTCCTTGTAGAACGTTTTAAGCTGGTAGTACTTTTGTGTGCTACAATAATTGCTACAAGAAGTCTGGTAAAGTGCTAGACTAATAAGCTAGTAAATGTACAGGAAAGGAGAGAACTAGCAGATGAAAAGGAAAAATTGAAGAACAGACTTTGGCACTGCTCTGAAGCTTACAAATAGTCCTGGATACAGCAAATCTGTATCTGGACTAAACTAGTTACAGGAAAGGCGGGAAACAAGCACAAATACAGGCTTTTAAACTGGAAAGTTGAAAGAGATAGAAAAACTGCCCAAACAGCCAATAAACTTCAATTTCTGGTCCAGAAACCACTCTTCTTATGCTAGATAGGCTACCTAGTGCTTACCACTCTCACTGACAAGCTAGAAGGCTTCCCTCCAACAAAGAAAGGCTTGGGGGGGGGCTCAGAAGCTTACAAACAGACCTGGATACAGCAAATCTGCATCTGGACTAAACTAGTTTACAGGAAAGGCAGGAAACAAGCGCAGATGTGGGCTTTTAAACCAGAAAGTTGAAAGATATGGAAAAAAGCTGCCCAAATGGCCAATAAACTACAATTTTTGAGCCAAAAACAACTCCTCTTGTGGTAGATAGGCTACCTAGTGCTTACAACTTCCACTGATAAGCTAGAAGGCTTCCCTCCAACACAGAAAGGCTTGGGGGGCTCAGAAGCTTACAAACAGTCCTGGATACAGCAAATCTGTATCTGGACTAAACAGGAAAGGCAGGAAACAAGCTTAGATTTTTTTTTTACAGAAAAGCATCTAAAATAGCACTAAAAACAATTGAAATTAATTTTTTATTTTATTTTACATTTGTTAACCAGGGGTGTCTGACTGAGCCGAAAAGGCCCTTTTTCAGCAGAGGCCCAGGGAGAAAAGCTCCACAAAGAAAAATTACAGACACATTTAGTTATTTAGACATGATCAGTATACACACAAATTACAGGAGACATGTTTTTACAGTGGTATGCGGCACAAACAGTTACAGTGGAGAGAACAAACAAAAAAATATTAATTTTAAAAATAAAGGTAATTAATAAATTTGTGGTGTACAGCTGAAACTTGGAACGTAGGTAGAATACATACATAGTAAACAGGTGCAGTACATACATTGTAGATTAGCCAGTGTTTGTGAGTAAGACTGAAAACTATTATCAAGTGCTCTAGATTTTGTATGTATGTGTTATCCGCTTTCACTGGCAATCATGGCACTGCCAACTTTCCTTGAGATGTTGCCTGATGTCTTTAAAGGAGGCTTTGGATGATGTGTTTTGAATGCTTGTAGGGACAGAGTTCCATTTTTTAGCCACTGAACTACTATATAGTGCATCTCCAAAGCTATTGTAACTGTTGGTAACTTCTAGTAGTAGTTTGCTTGATGTTCTAAGAGGCCTTTTGGCTGAGTGATGTTGTACTAGGTTTTTGAGGGCAGGACACTTATTGGGGAGGTAATAGATAGACTGACAGAGGCAGAGCTGATTGTAGGTTAGGAGGTTTGGCAGTTCAAGCCAGTGGAGCTGTCTCAAAGCAGTACAGTGATGAGTTCTATATGAGCAACTTGCAGCAAAGCGGGCAATTCTGTTATAGCAGGCTTCCATTTTGCTTAGTTCAGTTTTGTTGAGATTAGTCAGAATGGGAGATGCATAGAGTAGGGTGGATAGAAGTTGGGAGCGAGCAATGGCTGATCTTATGTTGTTGGTAAGAAATGGTTTGATATGGTAGAGCGACCCCAGTTTGGCATGTACTTTTTTAATAGTTAAGTTGAGATGACTATCAAATTTTAGGTGGGAGTCTATGGTTATTCCCAATAGCTTAGCCTGTGCCACTGGAGCAATTGGAGTAGCATTAGTGGAGTAGATAGTGAATTGACTGTTAGTGTTTTTGTTAGAACTGGTTATAATCATAAGGTGAGTTTTCTTTGGATAGAGGATAAGTTGGGCTTCGGTAAGGTAGTTTTCAACATCAGAAAATGCTAGCTGAGTTGTTTGCAGGAGGGTGGGAATGTTTTGTGCAGCACAGATTAAGGTAGTGTCATCTGCATACTGAATTATAGATGCATGCTGTGTGGAGGTATGGAGGTCATTTGTGAAGACTGTGAATAGTAATGGTCCTAAGACAGAACTCTGTGGGACTCCTATAGTTATGGGCAGCTGAGGAGAGAGAGAATTTTCCCATTTCACAGCTTGGTACCTGTCAGTTAAGTAGCTGTGGAACTAGCTAAGAGTGGAATTTGATAGATGATATTGGTTTAGTTTGTTTAGCAGGATTTGGTGTGAGACTGTGTCAAATGCTTTGGACATATCCAAAAAAAGAGTTGACACTTGTAGGCCTTCATTTCTGAGACGGTTTACTGTGTCTGTGAAGCAGAGGAGGGCTGTAGTGGTACTATGGGCAGGTCTGAAACCATGCTGAGTAGGTGACAGGATGTTGCTGTCTAGGAGATAGTTTAGCATCTGGGTATGGATGTATTTTTCTAGGATTTTGGCCAGGGGGGAGAGTAAAACAATGGATCTGTAGTTATTAAGTTCAGTGGAGGTCCCGCCTTTATGTATGGGTAAAACATAGGATATTTTCCAGAGTTTGGGCACATAGTTTTCAACAATTAATCTGTTTATGAGAGTGGAGACTGGAATAGCAATAGCATCTGCTGTGAGTTTCAAGAAATAGCTGGGGAGTAGGTCGGTTGCTGTTGATGAGGTTTTGAGTTTGGAGAGCATGCTTTTGATTGAAGTGGTGGAAACTGTTTTGAGGGTAAAACTTGTATTAGTGTTATTTGTGTTGGGGGGGGATTGTGAGGAAGAACTGTCCTGTGATACTAAGGATAGAATTGAGTTCACAAAGTGGGAGCTGAATTGTGTTTCGATGGGAACTTTACTGTCAGGGTGGTTGGTTTGGGGGTAGCCTTTTGGGTGGATTTCAGTAGCTGGTTTACATTTTTCCAAAATTTTTGCGGGTTGTGTTGGTATTTCATTTGTAATGTTGTGTAGTAGGATTGTTTGTCCAGCCTAATACATTTTTTTGCACGGTTACACAGTTCTTGGTACTTAGGTAGGCTTTGTGTTTCTTTGTTTTTTTGATAGTAAAGCCAGGCAGTCTCTCTGGACTTGAGGATTTGTTTGGTTTCTTTACTGAGCCAGGGGTTTGTAGAGGTTCTAACCTTGATTTTGCACAATGGAGCGACTGTGTCTAGGTGTTGTAGAAATGTTTTGTTGAAATATGCTCAGCCTGGTCAAGAGGGAGGGTTTTTAGGGGGATCCAGTCACAGTTACAGAGTAAAGTGTTGAGGACCTCAGGAGAGAATTTTTTTTGTGTTTCTAGTGGATATATAGTTAGTGGTTTTGCATATGCTTGTTCTACTATGTATAAAGTATATTATGTTGTGGTCACTTAAGGTGTCTGGGAGACTGCCTGTGTGAGGGTACAATGTGGGGTTAGTTAGGACCCAGTCAAGGATGGATTCCCTTTTAGATTTTTTATCACATCTAGTTGGAATTTGGACTAGCTGCTGGTAGCCATGGAGATTTATTAGATTACTTTGTGGTTCTGATATACAGGTGAACCAATCTAGGTTGAAGTTCCCCAGAATAAAGGTTTCTTGTGAGTATGTGGAAGAACACCAGCATAAGAAGTCTTCAAGGCTAGCAGGTGTATTACCAGGTGGAATATAGATCACAATTGTGGGGATGACCTTTTTAGGGTGAAGTTGAAGTTGTGAGATAAGTATGTCCCAATTATTGGGGAGGGGTAGGAGTTTGGTAATTGGCAGACAGTTAAGTTTGACTTGTACAGTAAGGCAGTTCCACCCCCTTTACGAAGTGGTCTGTCTTGTCTAATGATATTGTAGCCGGTAGGGAGAACTTCTGAGTTAGCTATGTTTTTATTTCACCAGGTTTCTGTTAAAGCAACTATGTCTGGGGAGTAGTGTGCTATTGTGGCCTGGAGTTCAGGTATTTTATTTTTGATATTTCTAATATTAATATTTAGCATTAAAAGATGGTTGGTTTTGTTGTTGCTGTTGATTTGCCCAGGGATGAAGAAAGTGGGGATGTTATGTTCTGACATTTGTGTTGGAGCAGTTTGAGTTGGACAGGATGGATTTGGGCCTGGGTTGGGGTGGATATCCCCACTTATGGTGAGCCTGGAGTTAAAATGGTTATACAGATGTTGGAGTTTGGTGAGGAGTGTGAGAAAGTATTGTGTTTTTTTGGAGTAGGAATGAGAGCATGTGTGTTTAGTCCTGAATTGGTCCGTTATGTAGTTCTTGAATAACTGTGGGCAGATATTATTATAATGTGTGGTGTTCTGTATACAAGAGTGCATAATGCAGTGTTGTGCTACTAAGTTTAGGGATATTGCTAGAGTGATAACTTGTGGTGTTGTAAAGAATTATGAGAAGGCAGACTAGACTTAGTTGCATGATAGTCATGGTTATAAAGTTTAAGTTGTTTTTAGGTGGGGGGTCTGAAAAGGAATTATAGCGTTGCACTATATGTGGAAGGGGAAGTAGTGTGGGTGATGTAAAAAATGCCTAGTGGGAATGAGAGTGATTGGGAGTATTTTGTGTAGAGCACGTTGGTGTCGTATAATGTGATAAGACTTGAGGCTGTGATTGGTGGAGGTGATGTGAGGGTGAGCTGTGGGTGTGACTGTGATTACTATAAATGTAGAGTAGTGGGGGCGGGAGGAAATAGGGGTCAGGGGAGCGGAGAGAGCCAAAGCGTTAGCAAGGGCGAACGGAGCGGGGCAGAGCAAACCAAGACAAAAGAAAAAGTAAGTATTACTTTACAAATCTGAACACTTTTACAACAAATTCCTGAGGTCTAATGGCTTACTGGCAAGCAGAATGCATTTGCTGAGGAGCATTTGTGTCCTGGTGGAAGACTAGAAATTAAAAGATGGCTCCATGCTCAGCAGGATTCTAATATAGACTTCGTATTGGGGGAGGGAGATAGCACAAGCGGTATAAACCAGACAGGAATGCAAAGAAACCAGAGAGGCAATCAGTGGAAATCAGTGAAGGCCTCAGAGGGAGTAAGTAATAATTCAAACTACCTGTAAAGTGAAGGAAGGAAGAGATAGCAAAGTTTATTAAGGTTGGGAGTGTGTCTTTACATTGACTTGCTGATTAGTAACCAGTTTGTGCACAGATTAGTGTAGAGATACATTAGCAATGAAGGGGAATGTGTAGAGATACAAATAAACAGGTGGGCCTCCAAGTGATACAAACTAAGGCAGAAAGCACTGAGAGGGCTGCTTGATGGTTAATTTAGTCAGAGGGATGTGAATTAAATGTATACTGTCTATTGGACAGTTAGGATTACTGTACTATCGGGGGGGGGGGGGACACAAGGCTACAACAGTCAGTTTTATAAGCAAGCTGAGAACTACTAAGAAATACTGCTAATGTAATAGCTTCACTCTGATAAAACATACAAGTAGAATGCCTGGGTGGACTGACCCTGCTCTTGAGGCTCAAAATGTATATCCTTGTTTAGTTTGCAGTACTAATTCCTTCTTATACTGTGTGAGTGGAGTGGTAGCCGCAGACTGCAGATTTGCTTGAGTGTGCTCCTGCTCTTGAGGCTCAAAATGTATATCCTTGTATAGTTTGCAGTACTGATTCCTTCTTATACTGTATGGGTGGAGTGGTAGCTGCAGACTGCAGATTTGCTTGAGTGTGCTCCTGCTCTTGAGGCTCAAAATGTATATCCTTGTTTAAGTTTGCAGTACTGATTCTTTCTTATACTGTATGGGTGGAGGCTCAAAATGTATATCCTTGTTTAAGTTTGCAGTACTGATTCTTTCTTATACTGTATGGGTGGAGTGGTAGCCGCAGACTGCAGATTTGCTTGAGTGTGCTCCTCAGTGCAGTGCAACCTAGCAGACTTGAGTTTGTAGCAGTATTAAAGCAAATACAGTTTAAATAAATGCAATTTATTCAAAATGTATTCTGAACTGAAATCAGTTGTTGTTTTATTCAACTCTGAACAGTTAAAAAGTGCCAATAATATGCTTATCAGCTGAGAAGCACACTTACTCAGAACACAAGGAGATTCTAACAAAGCTTTCTTTTTTTAGTAAAGTATAAAGGGAGAAAGGAGGAGCAGAAGAGAATTCAAAGTTAAAGGAAAACTCCACCTTAAAACTCAAAAAACAAAATTTTTCATTGTATCTTTGTTTTTGAGCTATTTTAATGTCTCAAAATCACTCCAAGTGCTTCTTTTACAATTTTAATGTGTTTCTCTCAAAATGGCTGATGATGGGGCCTGTCTTGGTAACGTGATCTTACTTTTTTTGCTTTCATTCCTTCTTCCCAGAAAATATTTCAAGCCCTCTTTTTATGGCTCATGCCAGACATAAGGAAGTGGTGCTTTCTCATGCCACTAAAATATAATGGCAGGACTGTGAAGTATTGTCATCTAAACACACCTTCTGTAAAAGAGCTGCTTCTCTGTTTACCTGACTGAGCCTCATTTATCTGTCTGCCAGAGCTTGTTTTATGCTATAAATAGCTGTTAGCTACTTGCAGAAAAATATAGCAAATAAAAAACATTTTTTTTGTAAGAGGAGTCTTTTGTAGTCCTAACAAACTTGATAAATCCTCCCCCATACTCCATGCTGAGGTGTGAAAACTTTCACTGCAGTAAATAATCTTTGCTGTACATTTACAAGTGACAAGTAGTAGGACTTTAAACTTATTCTGTCTGCTACTTCGCAATGCCTTCAGTGGGAAGATTTTTCTCTCTCGTGAATGATGCAGACTTAAAATGTGCTTTACTAGTTCATCAATTATTTCTGTCATGTTGCCCCTCCTTTTTTCTATTTCATATTTATTTATACTTTGGTAACCAGGAAAGTGAACTGGTCTCAGGACCCTTTTCAGCCACAACATAAGCTACACTGGCAAAGATAATAACAATTACTAAATGCACTTCTCAATACAAATAAAAAAATACTGACAGAAAGACATTGACCAAGATTGCATGTGGAACACATAGCCAATGTGCGAGTGACCAAGTAAATCACTGAGCAGCATATACTAGAATGTATACATTAATAATGCTTAACTATACTATGCTTTTATTATAAATAATTCATTGTATGTACACATATTGCACACACACACACACACACACACATATATATATATGTATATATATATATATATATAATGTGTGTGTATGTGTTTCTGTATATGTGCATGTATATAAAGTACATGTATACAATAGCGTGCGCATTTAACCACAGTTAAGTACTTCTGATTTCCTTTTCTTGGTGTTCTTAATGCAAGGGCACATAGTAAATGTATGTTTAAGTAAATTCAGCTGTATATTATGGTTGCTCTCTGACAATGCAAAGACTGACTCAAAGTAAGTGGGAATCTCTTACAATGGATCTGCATGTTCCAGAAATGCATCCCCCTCTGGAAGGATGTCACGCAAAGCATAAAAGACCTTTTTTATGAACAGTATCAGTGCACCTAGTTGATAGGGTTGCCACCTGACTCTCTTTCTGCAGTTCTGGCATGTGTGTGTGTGTGTGTGTGTGTGTGTGTGTGTGTGTGTGTGTGTGTGTGTGTGTGTGTGTGTGTGTGTGTGTGTGTGGTGGGTGGGGGGGGGCTTGAAAATAGTAAATGCACTTATACTTTACAAGAAAAAATATTTACTGACTTTTCTCTAAATGTCACAGGAATCTTTGCTACTACTCTTAAATTATCTTAACACAAACTATTACAAATAACATTTAAAGCTTAGAATTTCAATACTGTGTTGCTGCTAAAGGTGAAAAGAGTGTCGGATAGAGTGATGTTTATGAAGCTGGAAATTGATGGTGTAATGATGAATGTTGTTAGTGCATATGCTCCACAAGTTGGGTGTGCGATGGATGAGAAAGAAAAATTTGGGAGGGAGTTGGATGAAGTGGTGATGACTGTACCAAAGGGTGAGAGACTGGTGATTGGAGCAGATTTCAATGGGCATGTTGGTGAAGGGAACAGAGGGGATGAGGAAGTGATGGGTAGGTATGGTGTTAAACAAAGGAATGCAGAAGGTCGGATGGTAGTGGATTTTGTGAAAAGGATGGACATGGCTGTGTTGAATATGTATTTTAACAAGAGGGAGGAGCATAGGATGACATACAAGACTGGAGGAAGATGCACACAGGTGGATTATATCTTATGTAGAAGGTCCAGTCTGAAGGAGATTGGAGACTGTAAAGTGGTGACAGGGGAAAGTGTAGTTAGGCAGCATAGGATGGTGGTTTGTAGGATGACATTGGTGATCAAGAAGAGGAGGATGAGTGTGAGGGCAGCACTAAGGATCAAATGGTGGAAATTAAAAAATGGTAATTGTGAGGTGATGTTCAGGGAAGAGTTAAGAGAGGCACTGGGTGGCAGTGAAGAGTTACCGAATAGCTGGGTAACTACAGCAGAGCTAGTAATAGAGATGGTTAGAAAGGTGCTTGGTATGACATCTGGAAACAGGAAGGAGGACAAGGAAACCTGGTGGTGGAATGAAGAAGTACAGGAGAGTATACAGAGAAAGTGGTTGGCGAAGAAGAAGTGGGATTGTCAGAGAGATGAAGAAAGTAGACAAGAGTATATGGAGATGAGGTGCATGGCAAAGAGAGAGGTGGCGAAGGCTAAGGATAAGGCATATGATGAGTTGTATAAAAGGTTGGACACTAAGGAGGGAGAAAAGGACCTGTACCGATTGGCTAGACAGAGGGACTGAGCTAATAAAGATGTGCAGCAGGTAAGGGTGATAAAGGATAACGAGTGAAACATACTCACAAGTGAGGAGAGTGTGTTGGGCAGATGGAAAGAGTACTTTGAGGGGCTGATGAATGAAGAGAATGAGAGGGAGAGAAGGTTGGATGATGTGTGGATAGTGAATCATGAAGTGCAGTGGATTAGCAAGGAAGAAGTAAAAATAGCTATGAGGAGGATGAAGAACGGAAAGGCTGTTGGTCCAGATGACATACCTGTGGAAGCATGGAGATGTTTAGGTGAAATGGCAGTAGAGTTTTTGACTAGATTGTTTAATGAAATCTTGGAAAGTGAGAGGATGCCTGAGGAATGGAGAAAAAGTGTTTTGGTAGCGATTTTTAAGAATAAGGGTGATGTGCAGAGCTGTAGTAACTAGAGAGATTAAATTTATCAGTCACAGCATGAAGTTATGGGAAAGAGTAATGGAAGCTAGGTTAAGAAGGGAGGTGATGATTAGTGATCAGCAGTATGGCTTCATGCCGGGAAAGAGCACTACAGATGTGATGTTTGCTTTGAGAGTGTTGATGGAGAAGTACAGAGAATGTCAGAAGGAGTTGCATTGTGTCTTTGTGGATTTAGAGAAAGCATATGACAGGGTGCCTAGAGAAGAGTTGTGGTATTGTATGAGGAAGTTGGGAGTGTTGGAGAAGTATGTAAGACTGGTACAGGATATGTACGAGGGTAGTGTGACAGCGGTGAGGTCTGCGGTGGGAGTGATGGATGCGTTTAAGGTGGAGGTGGGATTACATCAAGGTTCAGCTCTGAGCCCTTTCTTATTTGTAATGGTGATGGACAGGTTGACAGACAAGATCAGACAGGAGTCCCCATGGACTATAATGTTTGCAGATGACATTGTGATCTGTAATGAGAGTAGGGAACAGGTGGAGGAGACCCTGGAGAGGTGGCGATATCCTCTAGAGAGAAGAGGAATGAAGGTCAGCAGGACTAAGACAGAATATATGTGTGTGAATGAAAGGGAGGATAGAGGAATGGTGAGGATGCAGAGAGTAGAGGTGGTGAAGGTGGATGAGTTTAAATACTTGGGATCAACAGTTCAGAGTAATGGTGAGTGTGGAAGAGAGGTGAAGAAGAGATTACAGACAGGATGTAGTGGGTGGAGAAGAGTGTCAGGAATAATTTGTGACAGACGAGTACCAGTTAGAGTGAAAGGGAAGGTCTACAAGAGGGTAGTGAGACCAGCTATGTTATATGGGTTGGAGACAGTTGCATTGACAAAAAGACAGGAGTCAGAGCTTGACGTTGCAGAGTTGAAGATGTTAAAATTTGCACTGGGTGTGACGAGGATGGACAGGATTAGGAATAAGTATATTAGAGGGTCAGCCCAGGTTGGAAGGTTTGGAGACAAAGCCAGAGAGGCAAGATTATATTGGTTTGGACATGTGCTAAGGAGGGAATGCAGAGTATATTGGTAAAAAGATGCTAAGGATGAAGCTGCCAGGTAACAGGAAAAGAGGAAGGCCTAAGATAAGGCATAAGGATGTGGTGAGAGTGGGCATGCAGGTGGTTGGTGTGACAAAGCAAGATGCAGAGGACAGGAAGAAATGGAAACAGCTGATTTGCTGTGGCGACCCCTGACAGGAGCAGCTGAAAGAAGAAGTTGCTGCTAAATGTGTCAGAAGAGTTGACAATTGCTTTAACCCCCTGCCTGATCTAATTGCTTTGTTTTGCTATGATAGGGGACTGTTAAGTTCTCCTCCCCTCTGCAATAAAAACAGTGGAAACAATTCCACAGCTTTCTGTCTTTTTTTATATCAGCTGCTGTGTTCCTGACATTAGTAGTATTAATTACCCATCTAAGATTGACAGCAGTACCTGACAGGATAAACTACAGATTTAACTGTTTCTATGATATGTCATGCAGATGGAGACAAATTTCTTTGCAAAGTATGTGAGAAGTTGAATTTAAAAAAACTGTAGGTGGGCTTTCCATTCCTTTGACTCCAATGCAAGGAAATAAAAGTTTTAAAAACTACAAGCAGGTTTCTGGTGCATACACAATGCTGGAACCCTATTGTAGGGAGCAAAAAAAAACTAGTTAAACTGTATGAGAGGGTGGAATATTCCTTTAAGAACCTAAGTGGGTTGGCCTTCTCAAATGTTCTCTCTGTATTAGGTAGAATGAGCTAATGACACTAGATGGGGTGGAGTGTCCCAGATCAAATTTACAGTAGGGGTAGGCTACTGCAATGCCAACAACTATAATAACACCACAGGAATAAGGTAGGGGGAGGAGAAAACCAGTTTCAGAACAGATCAGAAAACAATGCCAGCAAATATATAAATAATTCAGTCAAGCAAAAATTAAGACAGTGCAGAACTCTGAAAATTTAAAAAGTGCCAAAAAATATACTTATCAGTGCCATATTTCCAGATTGTTTCAGAAGCATTCTTCAGTCAGAACACAAGGAAATTCTAGCAATATTATGTAGGAATTAACAAACAGGGACTATTTTGTATGTCAGTAAGCCTTGAAACAATCAGATAACACAAAAGCTGTTCGACAAGTTTTATCAACTTTAAGAACACCACAGGAATAGGGGCGAGGAACCCATTCAAAACAGATCAGAAAACAGAAAACAATGCCAGCAAATATATAAATAACTTAGTCAAGCAAAAATTAAGACAGTGCAGAACTCTGAAAAGTTAAAAAGTGCCAAAAAATATACTTATCAGCACTATATTTCCAGATTGTTTGAGAAGCACTCTACCTTAAGTGGAAAGGGCTACACTGCATGATGTTGAGGGCCTGTCCAGGGTGTGTATGTAGTAGTCTAACTGTGTTGTAAATGTCACCAGTTGGCTATTGTGAGGTCTGTGTTATGCCTGTCTGCCACCTCACCTGTATGTGTGTCTGTGTGTGTGTGTGTGTGTGTGTGTGTGTGTGTGTGTGTGTGTGTGTGTGTGTGTGCGCACGCGCACGTGTGTGCGCATGCGCATGCATGTGTGTTGGCATCCCACAGTCATCCATAATGTCCCCACACACAGTCACAATGCCCACACATGCCCTGTCCGCAGCAGCCACAGATGATGGACAGGTGGTGGCATGGAACAGGCTACTGGGATGACTTTGGTAGTTTGGCAGGTGTAAGTGTAGACACATGGCTATAGCCAGAGTGCAGACAAGGTCTCACACAGGTGGATGGATAGGGGTATTCCCAGGAGAACTGCTGCTCATCAAGCCGCTGTTGCAAGTATCACCAGATGCATGTTTTGGGCTGTCATGAATGCACAGGCATGTAGTGAACGCAACACCAGACAAATACTTAGTGTGTTGGATGCAACTGTCCCTGATTTCCATGGCAACATACATGACCTTGCTGAGGGCACACATCAAAATACTGAGGTCATGAATAGATGGTGGGGTGAGACCTTGGCAATCCTCGACCATGGCATGTCTGTGCTAGAGCATGTGGTGGGAGATGGGTGTCAGCCATGTGGACGTAGGTCAGCACCAACATCAGCTGAGAGTCTACAGGACCAGGCACCTTCACACTCCTGTAATGGCAGTGACACCAGCACTTCCAAAGGGGAGTTGCTGTCCACATCACAATGGAGCAGGCCGAGGGCATATGGTCCTGGCCGGTCCTATCAGGGACACAGATCCAGCAGACAGCAGTCACCATCAGGAAGCAATACTGCATCTGGCCTTGGGCCTGGTGGTGCCAGTGAGACCTCTGGCAGAACCATTTCATATGTCCATGGCCAGAGATGGTGAACTGGACACCCTGCCATGTACGGTCCACAGCTGTCCAACATACCCTTGTGTAAGGCAACCACATGGCATGACCATATGCATACATAGACACATACATCTGTATCATAGGCAGGTCAACTCCAGACACACACAGCACCTCTGCACAGCCCATCTAAAGGATACGGGGCCTCCTCCTCTGAGTCCCTCTGTGCCTGTGGGGACCTTGGCAATGGTGGTGGGCTGTGTGGCCCTTCCCCATGCTGTTCCTGCTGCAGCTGTTTTCGCAGGACCATATTGTGTAGCATGGCACATACTATGAACATGTATGCACATGTCACTGAAGAGTACTGTAAGGATCCACCAGATATGTCAAGGCAGTGGAACCGTGACTTGAGCATCCCAAACACATGCTCTATAATGATCCTGGTTTGTGTGTGTGCCTCATTGTGGTGTTCTTGTGTGGTTATGTGTGCATTTCTGATGGGTATCATCATCCACGGCTCCATGGCATAGCCAGCATCCCCCACCAGATGGCCATATGGGATGCCCTCACTGGCAAATGCCAGGTAGAGTTGTGATGAATGCCAGATGTGGGAGTCATGATAGCCTCCAGGGCTGCCAGCACACACATTCATGATAATGCCCATTAAACATGACCTGGAAGTTGATGGAGGGGAATCCCTTGTGGTTTATGTAGACCCAACCCTGTTGACTGGGTGGTACTTTGTTGTGGATGTGCGTGCAGTCTATCACACCCAGTACCTCTGGGTATTCTGCTACATTGTGGAAGAGATGTATATTGCTGGCCCTCTCCTCACGGGTGTTGGGGAAATAAATGTGCTCACCAGCATGTGGTAGCATGACATCCAGGAACTGGAGTACTCTGGATGCAGATGCCTGTGAGACCCCATGATGTCCCCAGTAGGTCTTTGGAAAGTACCTGTAGCTAGTATTCTTAAGGCTATACATACCTTGGTGTCCACTGGGATGGGTTCCCCTCAGTTGGCTCTAGGTCTGAGTTGAGGCTGGCACAGCTCAATGATTTGCTGAAGTATGTCTCTGTCCACCCTGTAGTGCTCTACTATCTCCAGATCATGTAGCCCCTGGTAAGTTACCCTGGGTCTGAACACTCTTCTCCTCCTCCTCAGTCTGTGGCGGTTGTCACCATTATCTTCCTCACTGCCCATAGCCTCTAGAACATACTGATGGATCAAAGCAATGGCAGCCCCAAATGTTTTTCCTGTTAAAATTCTCCTGCATGTGTACACCACTGGTGCATAGTTTGTGGGAAAAAACAGATTGAAAGGTGTTTCCATAGTTTATACTGTTGTGCTGCAGATGCTGCCTGTATGATGCATTCCACCTGCTAGCTATGTAATTCATTCTTGATTGCTTTTATGCTGCTATTTTCCTTTTATTCCCTTTTTTCTCTTCCCATTTCCACCCCTTTTAAGCCCCAAAGCGTGCTGCACAAACCTTTTTTTTGTTTTTAGGCCTGCTGTACACTGCACAAACCTGTTTAGCTAATGTAAACACTAAGAAATGGCCCTCCCTGGATGTGAATATGCTCTTCATTTCATGGAATAAGTCAATACAGCCTCAGACACACCCCCTTGCTTAGCTGTGTTTAGCTAAGCTTATCTGGGGGCCACAGGGCTCCAATGTGCTTACACCATGCATGACACCCCCTTTCATGTCAGTTTCTCCTCCTACTTACACAATAATGTTATAGCACCTACATGGTTAGGTGCAGTTTGGCACTTAGACTATTATTATGATTCAGTAAATTTCTCCTCATTTGCATACCCCATTGCCTTAGTCCATAGTTACTGCACTACACCAAAGCCTTTCCCCTTAACAACCACTGTGCCCTGGCATTTGATTCTGCATGCCATAGGCTATAATGGTAAAATGCAGATTTCCTTAAAATTGAGTTTTCACATTTTTTTTATTTTCTGCACAATCCCGTTTGCGCGCCACTGCTCTATGCTTAAACAGCTGAGACTGGCCAAAAAAAACTTTTATTTTTGTAAAAATTAAACACTTTTCCATGCTAGTGGCCACATATTTGGTCATTGACATGCCTAAAGATTATAATACATGCTTTTATTTGAGCTATCATGCCTCTGTTTTATTTTTTGCAGAAATGTATTCGGCTAGTAGCAGAATACATTTCTGCAACTAACACTATTCTTGCACGGATGCCTGCCTGCTTACTGAATTGCTAATTCACCTCATTTGCAAGGTTTTCCCCAGCAAATGAGGCAATTAGCATTATGCAGTTGTGTCCATGCAGAAATAGTGTAAGCAGGCAAGTGTACGTCAGAACAGTAGTTTACTGGATCATTCGGCGGCCATATTCCATGCAGGAGTGGCTACACTGTTCCTGCACAGAAAAAAAATTCTTATTGAATCCGAGGGAATGTCAAAACCTGCCTCAAATTCCACCAAATCACTGAGAAGTTTTTAAAAATTATGTAAGGTGCATTTATCTACTATGTGATGATGCATTGCACAATATCAGCTGTAGAACTGTACGGCATGTATGTAAATTTGTGCAGCTTTAAATTGACTGCATGAATTTTTGTTTAACTTGACAGTACAACCATTGAGAAAAAATTAAATTGGTTTATACAAGCTGGGATTTCTTAAATTTATATATATATATATATATATATATATATATATATATATATATATATATATATATATATAAAAATATATATATGGGTATACTTTGACCCACTAAAAACACCGTTTATCAAATCTGAGTTACATGAGTCCATTTTTGTGAAAGTTTATTCAAAGACGCACTTTCGCTAAAATCAGTTC
This sequence comes from Protopterus annectens, assembly GCF_019279795.1. Lineage (NCBI taxonomy): Eukaryota > Metazoa > Chordata > Ceratodontiformes > Protopteridae > Protopterus > Protopterus annectens. The sequence goes on from NC_056742.1 coordinate 360,755,659, forward strand.
AGCTAAGAGAAGTCACTGGTTCCAGGATTCTGTGATGGTGCAGAAACATTGTTTCTTCAGTGGTGTATAGGAGGAGAGATTGTTGTTGTAGACTGTGGTACAGTGAGCATAAGGGAATATTCCCTTTTCTCCGCTGTAGTGTGATCTTGGAGTTAGTATATATATATATATATATATATATATATATATATATATATATAAATATATATATATATATATATATATATATATATATATATATATATATATATATATATATATATATATATATATATATATATATATATATATATATATATATATATATATATATATATATATATACATATATATATATATATATATAAGTAGCAAGGATGTGGGAGCTACAGCCTCTCACATATTGGGGTGCAGGGGATTGCCCCTTGCATAAATGTGTTTATTGTATTTGTTTTTTTTTATTTCCTTTTGTGGATAGGTGACTTGATTTTTGAGATAGTATGTTTTTGAATAGAAAACGGACTTGTGTAATTGAAATTCAGTATAGTGTGTTTTCAATGGGTTGAAGTAGACCCATATATATATATATATATATATATATATATATATATATATATATATATATATAGATATATATATAGATATATATTTGGCTCTAGTTCTATTTACTGAAAGGCCAAAATATCAATGACCACAACCTCGAGATGAAAATCATGAAACACAGAATCACAAATCAGGTAAGTATGCACTGGGAAAGGGAGTTACTGTTGTTTTGGGCAAGTATTAACAATGCATAAAATCCACTTAGGTGGGGTCTTCACCATCCACACCCCCCGACGTGGGGGGCTTCAAACTGACACCCCCCCCAACTATGTATACCAACTCTGGGATTGCACTACAGTGGAGAAATGGCATAATTCTCCCATTGGACAAGTATTTACTTGCCCTGTGCATACTTACCTGATTCATGATTCCGTGTTTCATGATTTTCATCTTGGCATTGTGGTTATCAGTATTTTGGCCTTTCAGTAAATAGTAGATCCCATATATATGTGTGTGTGTATATATTTATATATATATATATATATACACATATATACATATTAATAATATTATACCTTCAGCTCATGACTTTGAAAAACACTTTCTAATCCAAAATGTAAATTGCTTTAACAGCTTAGACAGTTTAGATGATTCAGGTGATAGATTTCATTTCTGATTCTGACCCTTCTTGGTGATTGGACAGAAAGACATAACTTTTCACCAGGGTTATCAAGTATGGCCCTGCTTGATTTGGGAGGCAAGCACTATTAAGTACTTGTAAAGACTGACCAGAACTTTTAAGTCTGTCTATTTAAAGATGTTTAAGGCTAGGCATCATATGGTCACTTGCCTAGTATTGTTTCTATATTCTCACCTAGGATTTTTCTTTTTTTTTACCTTTATTTATTCATTTAATATATCCCCTTATGTTTGCTCTCAACCAGACTCTCTCTTCTTCTTCTTTGCAAAATGCTAAATTCTGATCTTTTCAGGCTCTACCATCAAAAAGTATGCATTGCTCTAATGTTTTTTTCCATGTTAGACAATCAACACACCAATTGCTTTTTTAAGCTTTATCTGCATTGTTCTGAGTTTCCTTTTAAAAATCTCTATTGTTCTTCAGTGAAGGTATGGCTAGTATGTATTCAGTATTCCTTTAAAGTAATCACAGTTTCTTTTTGCTTTATCAGTTATTTATTGGAAAGGATTTCTTTTTCATTAAATCATAATTTTGATTTCTTCTTTTAGTCTATTTTTGTATAATTCTTTATTTTTCTCTTCCCATTCAAACATTTATTCTGAAACCAAAATCTACTTGACAACTTGTGCATTCCTGATCAATCTTTTGATATAAAAAATATATGTATATTCTTTGATTCAGGCCTATAAGGTGTTGTGGAATACAGAATCTAATGTTGTGGAACTGTATACTCCTATACCAACCAAGGAAGCCATTTTTTTTTTAAACACTATAATGTAGCTAACTTTCTAATGGAAAGTTTAAGGCAGTTTCAAAGACGTGGACTAAATTGTGATGTAAACCTTTTTTAAAATATGTTCAGTATATTGGAATGTCACACAAGGACCCATTATTTCTCACACACTTTGATAAAACAAGACTGAAAAATAAGGGTCTGCGGACTGAGACTTGAGACTCCCAGGTAATTCTGACCCGATTTGAATTATCATCTAATAGTATGACTCCATTAAGGCTGTTGGCTTTCATACTTTCTAATCCAGTCCATTATAACTGTGATATTTAGCACTGTTTGTCTTTTAATGATGACATCATGTGGCAACATGTTAAAGGCCTTGACTAGCTTTAAGTATACTACCACAACTGATAACCACATATCAAATTCTGTAGAATCTGGCTCAGAATATACCTAGCATGCTAGAGTGAATATTCACATGAAAAAGTCATGCTGAGTACCGGCTTTTGCCAAGGAGTATTGTTGGATGTTGATACAAATCGTAAAACACCTTTCAAAATTCTTACAATGAACAGAAATCAGAGTAATAGGATAATAAGTCTGAATCTGGAGTGACCAACATTCAGTCCTTTGGAAATGGTCCCTATTTTAGTAATAACTGAGGCATATACCCCATGGGTTCCATTTAAAACTGCTACCTGAATAAAGAGCCAAAGATATGTGGACCTATGGTATTTTTTGAATTCACTTTTTGCAGTGCTGCACAGATACTGACATTTTCTAATAGCTACCCTCATCAATCTCAAAACTACATTTTCCATCCTATCAGGCAATAGCAATATCATTACTGCTGAACCCAGCACTAAACTGCTGGGAGTCATAATAGATGATCAGCTTACATTTGATCACCAAATCACTAATTCTATCAATAAGACTCACCATAAACTTGGACTCCTTTATCGCAACAAGAGACATTTAACCAACACAGCCAGAATAACTCTCTCCCATGCATTTCTACTACCCACCCTTCTTTATAGCTGTCAATTATTCACAAACCTTAACACCACACTTATTACAAATCTTGAAAGTACTTATAATAAGGTGGCCATATTCACTGCAAACTAAACCTACTAATCTCAGCATTGCTTATCCCTTAAACAATTAGACTGGTTCGACTTCCCTCATTTGCTCCTACTACATCAGCTACAAATTATCCACTCCATCCTCTATCTACCATCTTTCTGTCCTAGCCTTCTATCTATTATATCTAAATATTCCCCAACCAGGACACTACGTAGCTCAAACCAACACTTCCTACAGATTTATAAACCCAAAACCAAAACAAGATGTTTAGTTTATAACTATAATCCTGCTGCAACTTGGAACCAACTCCCCCAAGAAATTAGGTCCCTTGACCAAACCAAGCATTTCAAGCTAGCCACTCAGAGATACCTAACAAACAAATGCTCCTGTCTCTGTAGCCATCCTCCCTGAAACTACCCTATCCCCTATTTCTAATACCTCCCCCTCTATCAGCCCTCTCATTCTTATATTCCCCGTTTCTCCCTTTATATCCTTCCCTTCTATTCCTTCTCCCTCATTTTACTCTCCTCCCCTGTCTATAATAATAAACTTCTACCTCTCTGTCCCACTGTTTAAACACCTCATCCCCATGCTATTCCGTGTGTACTTGTAGTGTTTATAACCTAATAGGAATTATGAACGCATTATTCCTTGATGACATTGTACCTGAGTGTTTTTCTGTATGATTTATTGTAAATGTTATCTTGTTAACAGTTTATTTAGTTGCAAATGATGATTTCTTAACTGTTTGTATGTAAAATTTATAAACTCACTGTGGAGCCTTTTTCCTCGGGTCTCCACTGAAAATGAGCCAAACGCTCAGCTGGGCTAACCCGGTCAACAAATGTAAAATAAATAAACTAAATACAACTGTTTTGCCACCTTCTACATCCTACCATGCTTTTTTCTATTATGCACGGACATTCACCCTATGGTCCAAGAATGGAATTAACCTGCTCACATTTCAACCCACACAGTAAAGTTCATGTAAAACTATTTTTTTTTTAACAGTTAATAATAAGAGTTACACCATGTACTGCTTGCTTTAAATACTTCAAGTGTGCTTGCACACAGCCTCGTTGAACATGTATGCTTTCATGAAGTATTTCACACAAACTTAAGGATTAACTTCAACTACATTACACTTTTGCTGCAAGTGGGTGCTTTTTTGAAATGCTTTCCCATGTACTTATTTGATGTGAATAAATTATGGATACTGAATTAACATAATCATAGTAGTTCCTACTCTGAATAACTACAACACTAGTGAGAACCTTGGGACTGATAACTACCCTCATATCGCATCCAATTTCAGAGCACTGGTGAAAGAGCTAGGCAATGCAGTTGTGATTTTTTAAATTTTCTGTGTTTCACAAAATGGTGATAAATGCATTAAGAATTCATGTGAACTAAAATAGGAAAGTTTAAAAAATATATAGTATCAGCAGTGCAATTACATTTCTGTATCCCTGAGATTACATTTTTAGAGAAGAACAGTCACTAATCTTTCTTTTTCATCATTCCTGTTTAACAAACTCAAGCAAGTAGTCTTAAGAAATCAGGGTTATTTAAATCCTCCTCTCATTACAGTCCTCGTTTCTATTTCCTCTCTCATCTCTGTAACCTTTTACTTATTATGTAATTGGCAGAACTGCTGGGGCCATAAGGATTTAATCATTTCCTTTAAAACTGCTAAACACTTAACTACAAATGCGTGAAATTCTATTTTTTTTTCTTCAGTGGATATTAGCACATGATCAGTATCTTTCCTTGTGCTATGCCTATTGCTGTTAGCTGTTTGAACCTACAGATTTACTTGACTATTTATTTGTTTTGATTTTCCATTCCCAGGCTTTGTAAATGATTTTGTTCTAGTACATGTCCTTCCTCCTCAGGCATTTCTTTATCATTATCTTCCTCACACTTTCATTCTAAACTTAAACTGGTTTCCGTCTTTTTTTGCCTTTTCTTCTCTTCTCTTCATTCCCTTTTGTAAATTACATTCTCATATTTCCCTTTAACCTCCAAAATACCAGCTGTAAATCAACTTCTATTTTCATGATCAGATCTTCTATTCTGTTTTCTGTAGACCACAGCATTGTTTCTTATTTTATTTTACACTATCTGCAGCGGTAAAAACTATCATTTCCTTTTCATTTGTTGTTGAACATTCTTCGCCATTCTCCACTTCTCTATTTTGGATAAGATTTAACTGGTCTTAACTTGTTATCAAAGTCCTTCATCTTAATGAATCCGCATCACTTCATATTTAACAGTTTCTGTTATGTTTTGTTGAATGACTACTCGCTGTAGTCATAGAGTATTCATGTGTTTACTGCTTTTAATAAATGTAAATGTATCAAATCAACTGACAGAATTATTTGATTGTTTTGTGAGGGTTAGGTAGAAAGAGGAAAAAGGTGGAGTAGAAGAAGGCAATGCCTCAAAACATGTGTGAGTACTACAGAACAGATATGCGGCCAAGCCAGGTATGGAAATACAGTATTTACAGTGAGGCAGATTATTTATAAAAAGCTAGAGATGAGGAAAGAGTTCAACTGGGTGGTAATGGTCTTGGAGAAAGCATATGACAAGGTCCCAAGAAAACTGATTTGAGTAGTCCTGTGGTGGTTCAATGTCCCAGAAACATTGGTAGAATTAGTGCAGGCTATGTACAAGGACCCAGTGGCTCAACAGTGTTCAGTTTCACGGAGCAGTTCCTAGTGTGAGTGGGTGTGTATCAGGGTTTAACTCTGAGCCCACTGCTATTAATACTGGTGATGAATTACACTAACAAACAGGCTGGAGGGATAAACAAAGTTGCTGTATGTAGATGATGTGACATTACAGGCAAACTTAGCAAAATAACTTCAGCAAGGGACAGGGGAATGGAATGTAAAACTGAAAGTACATGGGATGAAAACTGACTTACAGATAAGAGAGATGTAATATGGGAAATGTGGGAATCAGTAAAAGGTATGAACTGGGATATAAGGGAAAATAGTGGAGCAGGTTAACATCTTTAAGTATCTTTAAGTATCTGGAAGGGTTGGTTGAGGAGAAGGGATTTCTGAATGAGGAGGCCAAAAAGAATCAAAAGGGCCAAATAGCACAAAGTATGTGAGAAGTAAGGTGCGCTAAACACTGATTTGACCATTAGTACTGTATGGTGCAGCAAAGAAAGAGCAGTTGAGGAAGCTAGAGGTGAAGGTGATGAACTGCCTGAGATGGGTGGTAGGATGAACACTGTGGGATAGGCAATGAAATGAGGACATCAGAGCAGAAGACAAAGTAGCTCCAATTGCAGAAAAGATCAAAGAAAACAGATTACAGTGGTTCAGGCACATGTACAGAAAAGCAACAATTAATCTGTTCAAGATAATTTGAGACAGACAGGAAGAAGGCAAGAGGAAATGAGGGCATCCAGCAAAAAGATGGATGGATTGTGTGAGAGAAGATCTGCGGCAATCAGGGTATGGCTGTCAAAAGCAGGGAAGACAGCGGCATTGGATCAAGAGAGATATGGTGACAGGTGACACAGCACCCAGACCAGTGGCACGTGGTGACTTAAAATCAACAGGGGGCTGCAGAAGACAGCTGAATGTGTGGGGCCAATGGGAAGGGGTATGGCCAGCTAGAAAGGGGTGGAGCTATGCTAAAAACAACAACAACTGGGACTTTAACTGAATACACTGCCCTGGGTGCCAAACCATCATTATAGGAGTCCAGTCAAGACAAAATGAATTGTAGAAGTAAAAATATTTCAATGCATTGGCTACATGATAGCTTACTTAATATCTAGATGGGAAAAAAAGGTTGTGAGGCATAAAAAAATAAATTACTTTTTAAATACATTACTGGAATACCAGTCAGAATCAAGTATAAAAAAACAAGCAGCACTCAACTCAAACAACTTCTCCTTGCACTGCATTTCTAATTTTAATTTATATTCAGCTTTTAAAACTGCCAAGTAACATGCTGAAAGTAGCAATCTCTGTGATACCCCCACTTGTAAAAATGTTTCTTATCCAAAAAAGACCTTCTGCCTGACAACATCTATCTAGTTGTTTCATGGGAAAAACATGATCAAAGTAAAAAATGAACAGCAAACAAGAAACAAGCTCAAGATAAATTACTTAAAGGATTACTGCACAGATAGTAGGAGTCGGACACATACCTCAGTTTAAGAAGTGTTAAAAAAAGAGTAAGGGGGCAGAGAGCAGTGCATTTTGAGAGCTCCATAAACTAGTATAATAATAATATAGGAAAATGTTACTATTTTCAAGTTTAAAACATCAGAAATCTATAGATAAACTACTAAACTACATAAATATCAATTTTGGTGGAGATATACAAAAATATTTCTGTCAAGTAACTTGGCGATATATGAACAACTCAAGGAAATCTCATCCAGATGCTGGTTTGAAAAAAGAACTGCAATTGATGACATCTACCTTATAGGAACTATAAAATCACAAAGCAGGCTGGTGTTACAAGAAACAAGGATAAAATTTATTTTTAAGCGCTTTCGTCACAGATTACAGTTGACTTCTTTTTTTTTTTAATGAGGAAGTCAACTGTAATCTGTGATGAAAGCGCTTAAGAATAAATTTTATCCTTGTTTCTTGTAACACCAGCCTGCTTTGTGATTTCTCAGTTTGTGTTACTTGGGTTGGGGGCTTATAGGAACTATCTTTGAAGATGGATGGCTTTAAAAATGACTTAGAAAACCTCAAATTAAATTTTCAAAAGCAGACTGATACTCTCAAGGAAATATTACAGCAACACCATACAAAATAACAAATATAGAGACTTCTCTAAATGACATTGAAGGGAGACTCAAAGAGAAAGAATTCCAAAAAGAATTTCTGCTTAAACAGAATACATGGCTGCTTAACAAAATAGATGACGTAGAAAACAGGGAAAGGAGAAACAACATAAAGATCTTTGGTCTGCCTGAAAACACTAAAGGAGAAGACATTATTTCATTTTTAACAACCTGGATTCCTGAATTTTTAGACTTGAAGGAGGGACTTTCATTTGGGATTGAAAGGGCGTATAGAGCACTGAGGAAACCTGCTTCTAACTCAACAAATACTCCACCTAGATCCATAGTTATAAAATTTCTTTCATTTCTGGACAAGGAACTAATATTAAAATCTGCTTGGAGAAAATCACCCTTAAAATACAATCAAAGCCTGATAAGGTTTGACAATGATTATTCTTCCAGAATACTAGAACAAAGGAAAAAAGTCTGGCCAGTAATAAAACTGTTGAAACAAAACAACATTAAATCACAGCTGGCCTTTCCAGCCAAGGTAAAAATACTTTTTCCCAATGAGATGAGAACTTTTAATGACTTAGAAGAAGCTACCATATTCATCAAAAACAACAATGTAGTTTCTATCCCAGAAGAAATGTAATGGATGGCTCCTACTCTTAAAATAATAAAAGAAACAAATCCTTGGACTGATGCTAGAACAAAGAAACAAAAAAACGATTCCAAGATAGCCGTCGCAAAAAAATAACTCTTACAACTACATCTCTCAAAGTATCAACTGATATGGTACATCACTTGTCATCTGTTTTTATTAAAAAAAGGAGGTATTCTTAAACAACTGAGAATCAGTAATGATTTATTCAGAATGTTCAAAGAGTCCAATAATTCTTCACAAACAAAGGTAGGTCAGGATGGGTCACTATTTAGATTATATATAAGCCAAACAAAGCAACATATAATACAAACATAGAAGTTTCTATTCCCCTACTTGAACTCCATGAATACTTATCTTTTTCATTTTTCATTGATTTTATTTATAATAATTTAAGTAATTAATTAACTATTTCAACAAGGTACCGTTCATCAGAGTTCAGACTCAAATGTAACAAATTAACATCATATATAATAACAGTAACAGTAGAATGTTTTGAAAAAAAATGCTGTCATGGAGACTAATGCCTTTTTCAGTTAAAGTATGATTTAGATATGTCATGTATATCCTGGTTAACTAATAGTAGCAAGCTCTTAGTACAAATGTCATCATTATTCTGTCTAAATATAGTTATATCAATTATGGCAGGCATCATAGCTTTGAGTGCTGTTTGAGCAATCCTGATATGCTGTGCGTGAATGCAGCCATGTCTGGCAGCTAGTACAAATGTCATTATTATTATTCTGTCTAAACATAATTAATATAAATTATGGCAGGTATCATAGCTTTGAGTGCTGTTTGATTAAGCCTGACATGGTGTATGTGGATGCAGCTGTGTCTGGCAGCTGTTATATTTTGCCATTTTCATCTCCGGGAAGCTATGGGTTAGGGCTTGTGATCGAGGTTTACTGATGCTTGTGTATTAATTAGGAAGTGACATTTGATGTTTTAGCTTGGATTCAGAGGAAGGGGGTGGATAGAACTGTGATTTGGGATATTTTGTCAAAGAATGGTTTGTTTGTATATCTGCTGCATGAGAGGTGTGAGGGCTGGAGGAGTGTGTTGTCTCTTGTTCTGGTGGCTTGTTGGGAGCTTTTTTTTTATCTGTTTGCTCTCTGTTCTATTCCTGGATGCTGCCTCACTGAAAGGGAGGGGATTTAGGCTTGAAGTTGCAGTAAAGTTAAGTGAAGCTTCAGGTACATTGCAAGCCTCTGGTATGCAGTACACAGACATATTAACAGAAACAGACACTCCCAGGTTGCTATGGTAACGGAAACAGAGTGACAATAATGCTTAACGACTCTGAGGAACCTCTAAGATGATTCTCGGCAATAACATTTTTGATTTAAAAAAATATATATATAATAAAATGGCTGCTTTAACCACATGTATACATATTGATGGTCTCCCAACACTTCATTTAGCTCATTAAGTTGATTCTTTAAAAAAAAATGAAAAAACACACACAATAGTTATGTAATGTATGATTTTAGTAAATTTAGACATAAAATATATAATCACCATATAAGATGAAGCAGCCTGCTGAATTTAGATATTAAAGACAGGATTTAATAAAATGGGCTTGTTTATAATAACACTACTGTCTTAAGTTGTCATAAATGGCATACACTACACTGAGCATCAAGGGGAAGCATGATGACTTTCTTATATAAGTCTTTTTCTTTCAGATGTTCCCATTAGGGGTCACCACAGAAAATCATCTATTTCCATTTCTTCCTGTCCTCTGCATCTTTCTCTATCACACCAACCACCTGCATGTCTTCTCTCACCACATCCATAAACCTTAACTTAGGCCTTCCTCTTTTCCTCTTACCTGGCAGATTCATCCTTAGCATCCTTTTCCCAATATAACAAGCATCCCTCCTCAGCACATGTCCAAACCAATATAATCTTGCCTCTCTGGCTTTGTCGCCAAACTGTCCAACCTGAGCTGACCCTCTAATATACTTATTCCTAATCATGTCCACCCTTGTCACACCCAGTGCAAATCTTAACATCTTTAATTCTGCCACATCCAGCTCTGACTCCTGCTTTTTTGTCAATGCCACTGTCTCCAACCCATATAACATAGCTGGTCTCACTACCCCTTGTAGACGTTCCTTTTCACTCTTACTGGTACTTGTCTGTCACAAATCATTCCTGACACTCTTCTCTACCCACTCTATCCTGCCTGTACTCTCTTCTTCACCTCTTCCAAACTTGCCATTACTCTGAACTGCTGATCCCAAGTATTTAAACTCATCCACCTTTGCCAACTCTACTCCCTGCATTCTCACCATTCCTCTATCCTCCCTCTCATTCACACGCATATGTTCTGTCTTAGTCCTGCTGACCTTCATTCCTCTCCCCTCTAGAGCATATCTTCATCTCTCTAGGGTCTCTTTAACCTGCTCCCTACTCTCACTACAGATCACAATGTAATCTGCAAACATTATAGTCCACGGGGACTCCTGCCTGATCTCGTTTGTCAACCTGTCCATCACCATTGCAAATAAGAAAGGGCTCAGAGCTGATCCTTGATGTAATACCACCTCCACCTTAAATGCATCCATCACTCCCACCGCAGACCTCACTGCTGTCACACTACTACACATTATCTTATATAAGTAAATATGCATAACAAGTTATGTAATTGCTTTAGCTTGAATTGTAGTTTTTGTAACCCATCTTGATCATATATAATACTTAAGTGGTTACCAAGGTAACTAATGTTTTATACATGACATCCAAGTTGTTTAAGAGAAACAATAGAAGCCTGAACTTGAAATATCACAGAATGTAACAATTATATTCTGATCAAATAGTATTACATTAACAATAGACAGTTTAATAACATAGGCTTGAGTATAATAACACTACCGTTTTAACATGTCATAAATGACATACACTATATTGAACCTCAAGGCAAAGCATGATGATTTTCTCATATAGGTAAATGTGTATAACAAGTTATATAATTGCTTTAACTTGAATTGTGGTTTTGTAACCCATCTTGACCATACATAATACTTAAGCTCTTACCAAGGTAACTAATGCTTTATACATGAAATCAAACTGACAAAGTTGTTCAAGGAAAACAATAGACACCTGAACTCAGAATGTCACAGAATGTAACAACCACAATCTGAAAAAAATAGTATTAAATTGACAATAATTACTCAGTTTAACCTTTGCTGATTATACAAAATAGAATGTTGCCATTTAAATCTAAAAACATTCAGTATATGCCATAAAATGGCAATTTAGGAATATGGAAAGGGAACATGTAATCAGTGATCACAATAACTGAATTTGGTGTTTTTAACCTATGGGTTCACTCATTTTATAATAAGAAATGACAGATATGAAAATCCTTATGTGTAGGACATGGGGGTAAGAGGGTTGCACTGATAATTAAAATGCACTATCTTGCATCAATGTTTGCATAAAACAAACTTGATGCTTTAAGTAAGTTAGAAACAAAGTGATTACTTAAATGTTGGTAAACAATGAAATATAACTTCTGATATATCCAGTAAAATGCATTGTATTATACACATTAGGTATAAATATTATTACCATCTATTTATATTAAGTAATACATTTTGAAAGACTTCATCAACAAGTGTGAATATGTAAAATAACTGTGTGCTATAATCTTTTACTGAGGTTTTATATATGATACATCCTACTTTACTATGATTGAATTGCTTGTCATCTATCTTTCATGTAAATATTAATTGCTTATACAATAAGTAGACAATTATATTCTATTAGAATTCCGTCTAATCTACAATAGTACTATATCTGTTCAAAATAATATATATATTGCTTATTCCTGTTACAAATATTCTCTATATGATAATTCAATTTATGGAGCTCAGATGTTCTGGATTGTCAAGGTATGAGTGATAATCTGATGAACTTAGGTTTATTCATCAGATTAGGAATGATTTTCATTCCATGGCTAGTGCAGAGCTTAGTTTTGTTAACATTTATTAATTTAAATTTGTTATTCACAAAAACATTTTTAGTATGCCTGACCAAAACATTCCTTTATTGGTAAACACTCAAAGTATAAAATTGATAATTTCCTTTAAAAGCTCAAACATATACTTTATAGTTATAAGAGGAAAATGTTTAATAGTCACACTAAAACAAAAAAATAGATAGTCCAAATAACCTAAGATGGATTTAACTTTATTATCTTTAAATACCCATGGCTTAATAATCCCAGGAAGAGATCAAATCTACTAAAATATTTAAAATTGAACAAAGCACAAATTGTCTTCCTTCAAGAAACTCATTTCAAAACAAATGACGATTACAAATGGAATCCTAAGGAATATATGATATTGGTGCTATCCATTTATAAGACAAAGACAAAAGAGGTAACAATTTTTATGGCAAAGAAATGTGATTAACCCAGAAATTATTTATAAGTATGAATATAAAGAAGGCCTTATGGCATTAGTAATAGTTAAATTAAAAACAGAATATGGACCATAGCCAATCTATACTGGTTCCCAGGCAATGGATCAGAAACTTTTAAAAAACACTTGGATTTCATTTCCAATAATTATGAAGGCAACTTAATATTAGGAGGAGATTTTAACTGTATATTTTATATTTCTGAAACTACAAATAAAAGACCACTGTGTACATCTGCTGTACCAAAAGCTTTAAATGAGTGGGTAGAATCATTTCATCTTGTAGATACTTTCAAATTTAAAGAAGATACATTGTTGTTGTTTTCCCATCAAGATCACAGATTTGGTACCCAAACTAGAATAGATAAAATATTTTCTGCCCATGACTTACACTCTAAAATCATTAATTTCTCAATCACTCCCTACCCCTTTTTAGACCACAGTTTGTTGATACTAAAACTTCAAAATGGGTACAAACCTTTAATCTTTAACTCCAGAGTTCCAGCATATATGACTAAAATTAAAGAGTTCAAACCCTGGTTATTATCTGAATTACAGTTCTTCTTAGATATTAATTACACCACAGAGATAAATAAAATAATGATATGGGACTCATTAAAAGCTTACATATATGGTAAAACCCTAACTTGGAAAAAAAAATCAGAGAATGGGATTCTGAATTATTAGATCTACAATCCACACTTTTGTCAGTAAAAGCTGAAAAAAAATCAAAATAATTTGGAAATGAAAAGTAAAGTAGAAGTGTTAATAAATGCAAAGAAATTCTAACACATACAACTAGTTTAGCTTTAGAAATAGGTGACATTCTTGATGCCTATAGAAATCACTATATGGAACGTTTCCAAAAGGAAACTATACATATTGATCAATTAAATCTAGATGAAAAATGTTCTAATATAAGAAAATACCAGAAAAATTAAAACTAGATCTGCAAGCACCCATATCCTACAAAGAAATTTCAGATACAATAAAAGAGGGTAAAAAAATAAAGCTCCAGGTATAGATGGCATAATTATGGAAATATATAAAATTTTCCTTCAAATATACTATCCCCCTTCCATAAAACTCTATTAGAAATTCAGTCACAAGCTTTAATACCACCCTCTTGGAGATATTCCTTAATCACACCAATCCTAAAGAAAAAAAATCCCCAAACCTCTGTACCTCATATAGACCTATATCATTATTAAGGTTTACTATCACATGTTCAACACTAATGTTGCCGAAAGTGCAAATATCAGAAAAAAAATTTTGGAAATCACAGCACCGACCACAGTAAATGCCAAACTGAGCATTTCAGTGAAGTCAAATGTCAAACATTTTAACTTCACTGAAATTCTCTTAGCCGCTAAACATATTTTAACATGCTAAAATATGCACCACCCTATGCACCCTCCCATGTGGGGGTTGCACTCCCCAGCCCCCCTACTTATATATACAAACTCTGAGATTGCACTACACTGAGGAAAGGGTACAGTTCCCAATCCCCACTATAGTGCAATCTGCACTACACTGTCAAACTTTGCTATAGCGGCTGTTCACTATTGTAAGGTTCGACAATATAGTACTCGCACTAATGGTTCTGCTACCTGATTTACACATACATTGATCGCACATGGTGCAATCAACTATGTAATTGTAAACCCATTATTAAATAATGACTATAAGATATTTATGACAATATTAACTAACAGAATGAAAAATACCATTATCCAAAGCAATAAATAATGATCAAACTGGATTTATATATCATAGACACACAAATGACAATATTAAAAGGTTCATTTCTCTTGTAGATTATATGAATAAAGAAAATAAAGAAACACTCATAACTGGCTTAGATATAAAGAAAGCCTTTGATTCCCTAAATTGGGACTCTTTATTCAAAATTCTGTGTGATTTGAATTTCCTCTTTCCTTTGTTCATCTACTAAAGAATATATACACAAATAATTTAGCATATGTTAAGCTAGGTCCTTTCACCTCTGAATCTATACATATAACAAAGGGTGCTAAACAAGGATGTCCCATGTCACCAATTCTATTTGCTTTGGCTATTGAAATATTGGCAGATTCAATATGTAATAATACAAAAATCAATCAGCAGATGTTTATGAACAATACTATTCTACAGTAATGCTCTTTGCTGATGATATATTATTAACATTATCCAATACAAAAGAGACATTATAAGAATTAGCTATTTTAACTGACACATTTTACAGGACTTCAGGACTCCATTTCAATAAATCAAAATCATTTTTTTTATTTTTAAATAAAAAAAAAGAATTGCAGACGAAGGGGAATCACATTATAGGGAACCAAGAATCTACCTTAAAATATGTAGGAATTTAGTTAATGCAATGATAACAATGAATTTGCCTCAAAAAACTACAATAATATCATTAATACAATTAAAATTTCAGTGGAAAAGTGGAACAAAATAATATTAACAATTGAAGATAGATTACAGGTCATAAAAAATGTTTTACTACCCAATATTCTATATATAGCTTTGGCAATACAACTGTTACTAGAAAGGAATATACTCAAAGAAATAAACGTATGCATAATAAAATGTTTACGGTTTCCCAAAAGAAACAGAATAGCTTTGATACATCATATCAGACCAAGGAAACAGGGAGGATTAAACTTTCCTGATATAGAAACATATATAAAAGCATCAATATCCCCAACAATCTCAGATTGGATAAATCCAAATTATTCTGCAAATTGGAAAGAATTAAAAACTGTAATATCAATAAATTAATTTGATTTACAAAAAAAAAAATTACATATAGATAAAATTTTGTCATGGCACATATTATTTATTAGCATGCAATATAACATAACTAAGCACACTAAAATTCTTATGATTAATTATTACATTGACTCATTTAGGAAAATTATTAATGTAAATATAGATTTAAAAATCTGGTTTGATCTTTTAACACCATTCATAGTTACAAAGAGCTATCCACATAAAATATACAGAGAAATAATTAATTCCTGGGAACAGAAAGGATTTGTTTGTTGGTTTCAATGTGTCAAAGAACTAAAAGTTCTGGATATGCAAACACCAGAAACAACATACAGAATTCCACGACAAGATTGGCTAACTATGCAAAGCATTCTGATGTATTTGCAAGATTTATGCAGAATAATTAGTAATTTTTCATTTAAAGACATACCTAAACTTACGAAATACCTATATGAAATCATATATAATGATTATGACATGGGAAATAGTATTTCAAAATTTTACAAGATACTGATAAATTATAAAACACTCAAATCCTCATATTGGAATGATATAACAAAAGGACACTCAATTACAGCTAACTGAAGGAATTAAATATTTTATTATCAATAAAACGGGTCTATATTAGAACACCGAAGTTTCAAAACTTCGAGTGTTCTAATATTGACCCGATTTCAGCAAATGCTGAAAATATCGAAGAAACAGATAACCAAATTTTTTCCTAGGGAAAGAATTCGGTTGTCCGTTTTTGCTTCTTTGGTATTTTCAGCACTCTGGTGGAAAGTTAGGGTTCGGGTTCAGGTAAGTGTGTGAGTGAGTGCGGGTTAGGTTAGTTAGGGTTAGGGTGCAGGTTAGGTATATGTGTGCGATTGTGTGGGCATGAGGGTTAGGGAGGGTTAGGTGGGTTAGGGCATGGGTCAGGTAAGTGTGCGATTGTGTGGATGTGAGGGTTAGGGCAGGGTAGGTGAGTTAGGGTTAGGGCGCGGGTGAGGTGAGTGTGCGATAGTGATGGACCTTAAGGTCAGGGTTTGGATTAAGGTAAGTGGATAGTTAGTGGTGTGTGTATAGTTTAGTGTAGGGTTAGGGGTAAGAGTTTAGGTGTATGTGTGTGGATTTCTGTTTGGTGTGCTAGTGTTGTGTGAATGTGTTTTGGAACAGCAAATTTTTTCCCTAGGAAAAAATTTGCTGTTCTGAATTTTCGATGTTTAGTATTTTCGATTGATAGGGTTAAATATTAGAACACTCGACATTTTGAATGTTTGGTGTTCTAATATAGACCCAATAAAACATATATCCCTTACACAATACTGGAAAGTTTTTAATTGGAAATGCTTGCGCAGAGCATTCTTAACTCCAGACAGAATTACTAAAATTAATTCCACAAAGGGAATATGTTGGAGGTGTGAGCAAATACACAATGCAGATTGGAATCACATTTTTTTCGACTGTGTTAAAATTAAGCCATTTTGTAATGGTATTAAAAACTTTTTACAAGCTTTATTTACTGAATTGTTTAACTTATCCAAAGCTCTAGTATTATTAAATGTGTACAAAGGTCCTTATTTGAATGAGTCAAATATATATCTAGTTTGGACAATACTTTCAATCTCAAGGCAATGTTTAACAAGAAGATGGAATACAAACACAATACTAACTTTTGAAGACTTATACAGACTACTGAATACAACAGCATTGTTGGAAATTAAAATTAAAGAATTAAGGATTCATCCTAAGACATTTATTAACAATCCATGGAAAAAAGTCTTATCATTAATTGACACTTTACAATAACTGAACAAACACACTCTGATAATTGGATTGTTATACCTATAAAGTAATTGTATATATTGAGCTCTGTTATAGTGTCAGGCTGATGTAAATAGTGTACATAGTTATTTAAGATGTTATATACAAATACTATGGAATTTATTCAACTGTATTTGAAAAATAAAAAAAAAATGAGAAAAAAAAGAGTTACTGTGTCTATTTCTGTTATGAACTGAAGTTAGGAAGGATTGGAGCTCTTTCTTTGTACAGAAAAGGTCTTCAAACACACATTCCCCACTTCTAAAGTTATATTACTACCCTTTGATGTATTACACTATCATGGTAGCACTTCATCTAAAGCACATCCCCTAAGCACAGCAAATCACTAATTTTCTATACTGCAAGGCTAAAAACACTGCAAAAAGGCCACTTAGCTGTATTACATACACTAAGGATTACTTTCCCTGCATCAGTTGTGCTGCCACTCCCTTGATTTGGCATAATGTAAAACACTAAACTATAACCCCTAATCATAACATTAATCCCTATACCATAAATAAGCACAAAACACTAAGTCTAGATTTCATGCAAGTGTAGACACATTTCTCTACCAATGCATGCAAGAGATTAGGTTTACAAAACATATGTAAGCTTCCCTTTCCTTTAAATCCAAATCAAGAAAATAAGAATTACAATGCACACAGCCTAACTCCTAATGACCATGTCACACTAGCAACTCTACTGAAAGCTGCACTGTAGAGAAATACTCGGCTTGATTTAAACTGCAACTAAGGTTGGACTTTCTTCAACCAGGACAAATGTATGCATGGAGTCTCCCCATCAACCAGAAAAGGTTTATGGACACGTGAATAAAATTAGTTCTGCAGCTTCCAAGTGAGTATAACAATGCCGCCATTAGACAAAGCCAGAGTTTCCATTTCATAAAAAAATTAAAGACCTTTATACTAAGATTTAGTACCTTCCTATTTCAGTCTAAACAACTCTAGGCATTCCTTTCTGTTACAGGAAGCATGGTCTGAAGGTTACCAATAAATGCTAACATCAGCAAGCAAACAATTACAGCTGCATCACTTGGAAACATGGGGATGTTCCTATAAATTCAGCAACCAAAAGAAGCATATCTCATGAATTACTATTGAGTTACTGGCTAGAAAATTCCTTTTTAAGTGTATGTAATACAAGTTTAATGTGGAGACAAGGACTGAGTTTAGCAGGTATAGAAGTGGTTCTTTCCTATTCAGCTAAGGTACTGCAGTGTTTTCCATTACTCTGTACCACCAAACTCTGATCTGATCTCCGCAAAACTTATCTGATCTCTGAAGGGAAAACCATACTAATCTAAAAATAAACATACTCCTCTATGCACCCCTTTTGCATACACCCTCACAGTGGCAACAAGCCAGGCAAGATTATTTTGTGTTACTGCTCTAAGCTATAAAGCGATAACATGTGATTGTTTTTGTCAGAATGTCTATAGCAATGTGTAAGCATGCTGATTGAAAATGAACAGTTGGTAGGGCTTGTTAGTGGCCTTTGAAACTTCAGATAACCACTTAAATAGCTATACAACTAAACTATAGCGTGGCTGGCCATAATGTGGCAAACCTTCTAGGGTAAGAGAAAGACATGTGTGATTTCACTTCCATTACTTAATTATACACATATGCATTACACAGATTCAAAATGCTATACAATATGCACCATGCTTACAGCCATGCACTCTCCTAAAGAACACCAAATCCAGTAACATTGCTATGCAAAATAAAATGTTTTAGCATTTCCTCAAGCATACCTCTCAACTAACAGCGAGGCTTTCGAGTTTTGCCCAAGTAACCCACAAGTCAGTCCAATTTTACTGGGTTAAAGTTAGAAAATCCACACCTACATCAGGCGAACTCTCCATTAGTAAGTGTAAGCTAGGCAAGCCAAAAAAACTAAGCAGACAAAGTTGTTAAAGCAACAGTAGCACCTTTTTCGAGAAGAGAGCAAGAACCAATCAGTAGCCATCCACGTCATGTACGTGACTGCTGACAGTCTGATCCCCTTCCACTTTACTGTGCTGTTAAACCGCATAGACTTCTGGGCATCACACACTGATGCGTTTCTCTCCATAATCTGGACTGCTTTTACAGCAGTCCAGATTTACAGAAACTAATTAAAAAAACAAAACAAAAAAAACCCGGAACTCGACGAGCATGCGCAGTTCAAGTTCTGGGACTTTGCGACTCAGTCGGACTTGCTTAGAGCACTACAGCCACTAAATATTTTAATTTATAATTTTTTTTTATTTTTAACAATGTTCCAATCATGAATCTTTTCTTTCTTCATAGCTGGGGCAGCTGCAGTCCTGCAGCCCAATGGCACGAGCCACCACTAACCCAGACCTCATGTAGAAATTGGGAAAAGTGGGTTGGTGATGATGAGTTAGGTAGGACAGTATAGGCTTCTGCAGGAATAGGACACAACTATGAAAAGTTTCTAACAAAGACTTAACATTCATGTTTACAAAGTTAGCTGTGTACATACCTCAGCTATACTTGGACAGCTTGTCCAAGAAAGTCATGAAAATGAGATAAAAGGAGTATTTTAAGAAACATCTGAATCCAATATGCCCTCATTTGAGAAGGCAGTACTAGAAACAGATGGAGGGTCTGTGTTCTACACTTCTAACTCAACAAAGACATTAGAGAAGAGCATGCACCTTCAGCCTTGGGGCCCTACTTATACTGCTGTAAAACCTCTCTCAAGACATTTCAGGATATGTCTATATGCCATCCCTAGGCTCACAAAGTACAAGCAGGCAATACTGGCAAAGTCCCATGACTTGTCTAACATCTATTCAATGACAAACCCTATGATGTACCGCTCTCACGGTCTCTAAAAATGCCATGTTCTTTGAATAGCTGTTGAGTACATAGGCACAAACAACAGTGTTTTTTTATGCATTTGTCATTAATATTGAGACAGTGTTCTCATCTACATCTTCAAACTCAAGCTATACAGTACCTAGCCAAGAACTTGTGACTATTGTTACAGCTGATAGGAGACCTTCCACAAAGAGCATCTCAAAGAAACAGACAGCACTAGCACATGGTCTAGAAACTTTGTTCCAGAAGCAATGCTTTGTGCAATGGTAGCACCAGCCATATCTAGCTGCTATTTTTCAACCTCTCACCCGTGCTTCCCCAACAATGAATTTATATTCTATGTCCCAAATGATAACTGCTATTGCCAGTTTCTAGTCCATAACAATCCAATGTGTTTCTGTGTGCTACCTGACTGGCATCACAACTGACCACAAAATTTCCTTGTGAGTGGTAGGTCCACAGATCACTCTATAACACCTTTCTTGGTCTGTGCCCAGCATAGCTGTGTGGGTCATCCTTCCACCAACCATTTGATAATCACCATTTGTAAACCTTGCTCCACATCCTTGTTAATATTGCTCTTTGAGCAAATCTTCATGAGAGTCAAATTTTCTGGAATGTTGTCTCTTGACACTCATGCCGGAAGCAGAAATGTCTAGATAAAAGAATTTTAGTAATCACAGAGGCAAGCAAACCCTTCCACCCTGAATATATTATAATACCAGGAGGGGACCCAACTCCCACAATGTCAGAGAATTCTCAGTGATGATCAAATAATTAAATGTATGTTACAAACGTATAAGAAGCTGCAATGATTTTCCAGGCTTTGTGCATGTTTTTTTTTTTTTTTAACATAGAAAAGGTGGTATAAGTATGAGTAACTTCAGAGATATATGAACTTGCCTGCCTTCATTACAGCATTTAATTCTGTCAGTTCTGTTTTTTTTATATTTCTTATAGAATTTCATACAAAAAATCAGTGCAGCTACTTTATATTTATGTAGTTACTAAACTTTTATTTTCTCATTGGTTGCATACAGACTACAAGTTCTAGAAAATGGGCTACAAGTTTGTCTTGCACTGACAAAGCAACAACAGCAGTGTACACAGACATCTTTTAGGAAAAGTATTGCTGTCACTGTCTGTTAAATGTCTATCTTAATACAAAGTGCTGCTACCTTTGGCAATGACCCTTGGAAATATGATGGTATCTTAAAGGAATGAGCAGGTTATTGATGCTTCAGTGGAAAATATATTATACACTAAGATGGCCATTTCATTTTGAATCATTAATTAGATATATTATACTTTACAATGGCACCACATAATATCAGCAACAAGTAATACTTTCATTTGCAGTTTCTATTTCAAAAGGCATTTATTGTTATTGCACTAGCCTGTTGGCACTGCACAGAAAGGGTTCCATACATTATTTTGCATTTGTTTAAAAGGAAAATTCATCTGGTCTTTAGATCCCCTTTTCAGCAGAGGCCTGGTGAGAAAAGTGCCAGTAATATTACAGAAACAAAACACATTAACATATAATGACGTAAAAGCAGTTTTGAATTTGAGGTTCCATTAATTGGGTATATAATTATAACATACTGGAGCTAACTTTGATATTAAGGAAAAACCTGAGATTTTATGTACCCAGTTCATATTCACTAGGAGGGTAGTAGGTTATAGAACAGCAAACAGAAGGCGTGCATAGATTGAATACATACCCGTGAGAATACAGAGATGCAATAATGCTGGCGTCAAGAAAGTTTTATAGGCGATGCAATTTTAGAAATATAATTATTTCAGAAAAATATTCATTGAAACATGACAGATTTGACAGAAAAAAACACAGTATAGTGACAGCAGTGGAACAATTCTGTATAGATTTAAACTTTAACAACAATACTAGGAAAAAAGGATGCCAGATGTCAAGAACACTTTTTTTTTGGGGGGGGGGGTGCTTGTTTGGTATTTTAATTCAATGTTTTGCTTGTCAAGTATTTTGAATCATTTTATTATCTGGATTTCCAGGTTTCATTTAAAACCTATGCAAATAATAGAACTTGCTCTGTTTTAAACTGTCAGTCTCTGAGCTATGAATTCAGCCTTATTCATACCCTATTGCAGTAGAAATACCAAGAGCCAAAACCTTTGGGCCTGTTTATTCCCAAACATCATGCACAGACCCATAAAGGTTGTATGTGCACTATAAGCAGTATGATACTGAGCATGCTCCATGAGTGTGGTTTCAGGTGTGTGTGCACTAGAAACAGTCTGAGACTGAACATGCTCCATGAATGTGATTTCAGGTAATACTATACAACACACATTCCCACAGCATGCAGTGTAAAATGTATACCTTAACTATGTGCTGAGTATGGCTCATAGATATAAAACAGGATATAGCATACAGCAGGAAAAGCACCTTGTCCAGTGACAAAGTTCAGCCTGTGGTGTAGAAAGTCATTGGCTGTCCTGGCTTCCACTACCCCAACAATGCCAATCTAGATTTCATGAGTGAACTGTTCTGATTGCTAAAAATATCAAATGTTGCATGCTGGTTTGGGGAACACCCTAACAGTGAATAGACTGAAATTACCAATTTGATTGGCTATTTGCACAAATGTACATAAGTGAGTACACACGATTTACCCATCTGACAGAAGCTTTATGCTTCTTACAAGGCAGATGGCGTCTGTTGCTGCTAACTCTAATGGATTGGTGTTCTATGTGCTTTGTGATCTGGAACAATCTTTAGTATGCTTGTGAGTACTGGATATATTGCATCTGAATAGTGCATGGAGCCAGGCCAACATCTGTGTTCATGCCACTTCTGGTGCACAGTGTGAATGTACATTTGTGAACCTCAGAGTTTCATTTTTCATACATGCAAACTATAGAAATCCTTTATTCTATTAGCACTGTGGGATCCATATGTTCCAGTGATGTAACTACTCTCTTATGTGATGCCATCACTACAGTTGGGGGACTTTAGTCTGTATCACAGTGATTGTGTACATGGTAGGGATCCTTGCTTGTAAGGGTCACTTCTGTCATTCTTTTCAGTCATGTTGGAGCTTTGAGGCTGATGATGCTTCTCAGTGATGTTGTGCTGAACAATAATGCAGTTTGCAGAGCAATCTGAGGTTTATTACAGTTTTTGCTTCACTCTGTCTGTAGCTAGGCTGGAGCACTGTCCAGCCTCATGCAGCCTCCCTTAGTAGTCTAATAACATGTGTCACAGACAACTATTACTTTGTCTGCCCTCATTCGTATAACTGTTCCATTCTCAGGTTGTCCCTATTTCACAATGATGGTTCACATATCCCTGCCATATTCATACACATTTGTGAACTGTACAGGGCTCTAATAACATGATTTCTTGTGTACTAGCCTTATGCATTGTGAACAATGTTTGGGAATACTGCCCTGAGGCTTTTTGTAACAGCAAAATAATAGATCTATTCTCACACTGTACTTGTTTTCTGAGCTAAAAATATATAAGCTGCCTTGGACTCCAATATAGAGGATTATGATAGGGTTTCAGATCATAAGCAGATTGCAATACATGCAACACACTAATTATCATCCAAATTGCAAAAAAAAAAAAAAAGATGTTTTATAGCCCAGTTCCGATGTACAAACCTATAACTACAACAAGCTAGTTTAGTTCTCTAGCGGCTGCACACCGTTGAATTTGTTTTATAACAGCAAGGATTATACCTAAGAACCAAGCTACAACAATCTGGTTATAGATCAGTTCTTTTGTATTAACCTACCTAAATTATGGCCAGGTCAGCATTAATAGCCAATTTGTTAATGTGTTTTTAAGAAATGGATTCAAGAAATTCATCTTGAGAGCAAACGTGAGAGGTAAATTTCTTGAATCCATCAGGCAAACACATTAATAAATGGTTATGATTAGAGAAACAAGCACTGTTACCTGTAGCAGTAGAGTAGCTAAGGCAGGCTGAGAGAGGATACTGAACCAGGTGCAAAATGTTTGGGTGATGCCATCAGCCATCCATCATCCCAGTTGTTCTTGGTATTGCATTGGTGGTCAAACCAGAGAGCTGCAGCACCCTGGGCATGGTCTAACTGTAGCAACTGCTAACTAGACTGAAGCCTTCAACACGTGAGTGCTGTAGCATGCTGTGCAGGCAGGGTGTAAACTATAGCAACTGCTAACTAGATTGAAGCCTTCGACACGTGAGTGCTGTAGCATGCTGTGTAGGCAGGGTATAAACTATAGCAGCTGCTAACTAGATTGAAGCCTTCAACATGTGAGTGCTGTAGCATGCTGTGCAGGCAGGGTGTAAACTGTAGCAACTGTTTGCAACATTTGTAGCAAGGAGTTTTCTACAGTTTAAAAGAAGAATACTTTTTTAAAACTAAAACATGAAAACGGTATTACTCCATGCAGGCAGGGTATAAACTGTAGCAAGCAGTTTGTTACAGTTTAAAAGAAGAAATAATCATTTATTTATTTATGTATGTATATATTTATTTAACTGAAATATGAGTAAGGAGTATTGTGACAGGGCCAAAAATGAGACTTGAATGGCTGAGGCTGGAGGAAAGTGAGCATGTTGTGCATCTGACCACCTGGTTTCTGTGCCAGTAGATTTTTTTTTTTTTTTTTGCTCTTCACTTGGGGCACTAGTTCGTGGGACTGACAGAGCACTGGTTGAGCCAGCTATGCTTCTGACTTGTAGTATATAGACCATTAGCTATCACACTGAAATACAACTTATAGAGAAAGAAACAAAGCACCACAAAGTGTTTTACACCTTTGGAAGCTATATCACAGCACTGCTACACAAACAGTGGGCAGAAATTAAGTGTATATCTGATTAACTAACAGCTGTAAAAAGTGTCCTACACTTCTTTCTGCCATAGCTTTTATATGGCAGCTTGAACTGCCTTTAGAGCTTTTAAAAAAGCATGCTGGTGTAGTTCTCTTATAGCTTCACACTACAATATCATATCTGCCACGTGTGCAGCATCATGAGACACATCTTTAGCAGGTGCCAAAGGTGCATAAGCTAGCTTGTTATGCACATTTCTGATGTCAGAAGATGCACAATAAGCTGAATTTTTGCTAATTTCGTAGCTTAATCAGCATGATCAATGTACTACAAGTTTATTTTTCTCTTTATTTCAGACAGTAATACAAGCACCCTATGTCAGGAAAACTATAAGGAATACTTTACAGGAAGCAGTATACAAAATGTTAGCAAAAACCAATGACTGGAAATAGGTAATGGTGGATTTACCTATGGCTAGCATGATTTGAACATGTAAAAAAAGTAATCAAATTAATAAGCCAGCACTGAGTAAACCTCTATCCAGACACAAGAGATGATTATTGCTTTTATACAATGCCATTATTTTTTAAAGTAATTATCTACCTTTTTAATTAACATGTTGTATAGTATATTGTTTTGCAGGTAACTTCTTTGGCTGGAGATATTATCATAATGCACTAATCATGCATGAGACATGTATGTATTCATGATTGTACGGTGCAATATGGTGAACACAATTTTCCTTTCTTTCATTTTTAAGGAGTGATGAATTTACAGGTGTCCTGCTGTTTTAAGTGAGGATGCCAGTAGACTCTGATTGCCACAGCAATAACTGCAGAAATACTTTAAAAAGTTTTTGGCATGTTGCAGTTTTTTTTTATGTACCATCTGGAGGGTGGACTTCCTGGTACATGTGGGTTTCTCTTCTCTCATTAATGGAACAGAGAACATGGCAGCTATAATGTTTGTTAACAGCTACAGACACTGGACTTTTTCTTGCAAGAATGTCGTATTTACAAGTACACTAATTGCTGTTGCCAATCAGCATGAATGTTGCTTATAAATGAAGTAGCATTGCATTATTATTATTATTATTGTTCATCCCCATCCTCATTACCTCAAGTTAGCCATTCATAATTAATTGTATTCTTTGGCAAGTTTGACTCCCTATCACACTGAACTCCCTATCTCACTGAAAGCACCTCTCTGAAAAATGATGCCATAGTTAGAGATCTGTAAACCTATGCTGATAATGAATTATCCTTTGATCATCACATATACCCTATTGTAAGGAAGTCTTTTTTCATTGCACAGCTTATATCAAAGGGTATGGCATCCAGATCCAGGAATATAAGTGTTCCTTTTTATTTATGGGTTCATAGGTAAGCACTAAGCTACTTATCCTTGGGGGCCAGTTTACTGGCCTTCCCTACCCCATGGTAAATAATTATGTATGTATTACCCCTAATGAGAATAACTGGAATCATACCATAGACAATTGCAGGGGACCCATGCATGGGGTAAAGCATTTAGGAGCTGCCTCTGTCCATTAGTAGTACAGGAGGCAGTCCTAGGGTAAATTTTCATTTTTTTTTTTGTTTTCTGGAGACAGAGGATAGTGGTAGAGCATTGAGTTAGTCCATGTAAAACATGTTGTTTAGGCCTTGTGTACTTTTAGTAAGGTATCTCTCTTGGCATTCCAGTT
Source organism: Protopterus annectens (assembly GCF_019279795.1). Taxonomy (NCBI): domain Eukaryota; kingdom Metazoa; phylum Chordata; order Ceratodontiformes; family Protopteridae; genus Protopterus; species Protopterus annectens. The sequence continues at coordinate 360,782,508 of NC_056742.1, forward strand.
ACAGCATGTGTTTGGGCAGATACATGTCAAAGGGGGCATTATATTCGGGTCCCTATTAATTATTCAAATGTTTTAAAGTTCTAATGTCATATGGTCGACACCATATGATCGAACTTTAAAAAGTTTGAAGATGAAAAGCAACAGCTCCATATGGTGCAGAATGGGAAAATTTCTCTTTTCTGCACTGAAGTGCAATCTTGGAGTTGGTATATTTAAGTAGGGTGAGTGTGTGTGGTCAGTCTGTAGAGATTTAAATGGTAAAATGTAAGGGCTAATAATTACCATGGAAATGCACGGATAGGTTCATTAAGAACCCCACAGTTCAATAGCCTAGTAAATACCTGTGAGACTGTGAATGTTAACCATGTGGCAAAGTTTCAGCGGGATTCATGCTGATTGATCAGCAATTCTTTAAGCACAGATTGAGTGAAAAAATGGTCAAAACAGCTTTTGGTGGACCTTGAAAGTAAGGTATTTCTACAGGATAGAAACTACCTAATGCACTCTACATGTGTGTGTGGGAGGACACACCCCACAGTCTAAAACATACATATATATACTACAAGATCACATGACACTGGAGAAAAGAGAAATCCACTGTCATTGAAAGTTGTTTTGGGCATTTTTTATCAATCAGGACTCAAACAATTGTCGATCCACTACCTTGCTCCCATTTCAGCATATACACTGATTGTGAAAACAGTAAAAATTCTTTCAAATAAGTTTTCACATACGAAAAATGTTAGTATCTTTATATAGATGCTACAAGACACACATTGTTAACTGTTCTTCAAATTACCACTAGCACGATAATTAACTTTGAAGAAAGACAATTCTACACATTCACTTACCAAAATGAATGGGGCAAGGGGTGTGGGTTGCATTCAAAGATGGCAACCCTAATCAGAAGGAACATTAATATGAAATACGAAAAAAAAGTACTCTATACTATCTTTTTTACAAAGACTAGAGCGTAGAGCACATATTGTACATTCACAGATCTTCATTATAATGGAATATGCATTCATTGATAGCACACTGCAGCATCATACAGTAAGAGAAGCAGTTCCCAATAAGTTGCGCTGAACAGTACAGGTAAAATTATTCTACGGCTCCCAAATGTATTATTTTGCAACAGAATGTTTCCTACGTGTGGGAAGCAGTGCTGCAAGCAGCAGCCAAGAAGCACAGGCATTTTAACATCAGTAAATATGATCAACAGGTAATGCAAACATTGCTCTGAAGGATGACTGAATCAAAACATAGATATTCCTCAGTGGTACCAAAGTATTTTAAAAGATTACCATAAATGCAAGTCCCATTTTCAGATGGAAGAAACTAACTCAATTCTTTAGCTACAGAAACTTCTGCTAGCATAAGGCATTTTATTTATTATTTTTTGTAATAGTAAAGTCTGACTTGGAAGCCAATATTCAGCAGAGACCTGGGGAGAAATGCTCCAGACGCATGTCTTTGTAATGTGGGAGGAAACCGGAGCAAACCCACCCAAACGCAGGGAGGACATGAAGACTCAGAAGGCACCCCAGCCACCCAACCTACCTCTTGCTGTGAGGCAACAATGCTACTACTGCACCACTGCACTATTCTAATTTGTTCCTGATTATGCAGTGGGTAACCTTACTGAAAAAAAAAAAAATCAAGTTATTGCAGTAGTGTTCTAATGAGGTGGGATTAAGTGACTGATAATTACCAATGGCTTCTCTGATTCTGGCAATAGCATCCTGCAGGTAAAGGGTATAGATGACCCTTAAGGGAGGTTATTTAACCACCACATAACCATGTATTTGGAACATCTGTGTACCAGTCAACTGAAGAAAGTACCAGTTAATAGTGTGGGTCTAAAAATGTGTTATGACTAAACTGCAGTTTAGTGAAATGACAGGCACCTATGCATTTTGGGAATTTTTGTCACTTATTTTATTTTTTTTATTTGTTTTATTTCTTTATTTATTTTTTTTAACATTTGTTTACTGCGAAAGTCCGACTGGGACAGAGCCCATTTTCAGTGGAGGCCTACGGAGAAATGCTCCAGATGCATGTCTTTGGAATGTATAAACTTAGAAACGGCTTTAATTTGAAAAGTCTGATATTGCTAACAAAGTCTGAGCCTCTCCAACCAGTAGAGCTCAAAAGGTTTAACCACATACCGTTTTAAATATATTTAAGTGTAAGCTAAGACTTTTATTAGATTTTTAATAGCATCAAAACTAGAACAGGTTCAGATTTCCAAAGAAGCACTATAACAAGAATGACAACTTCAAATGCTTGGAGTAAAATTTAAAGTGTAGCTGATTGCATTAGTACTATAATTCTTTTGTTTCTTTATTTTTTTACTTGTTTTTCCTAATTGTGTCCACAATGAACAAGGTAGATGCATACTATGTATGGCTACAAGATGTGAGAAAGTTCTGAGATCAGATGAAGTGTTGGACTTTTAATGTTTCTAGTTGCCATGGTTACTGCTGCAATGTTTAAAAAGCATCTGTGCTGTCTATGTGATGTCAGAGAAATCTGAATTAAAAACCCATGAATATAAGAACTGTAACTTCATAACGTTATTTAGCTGGATGTAAATGAATGTACACAGAACACTGTTGAAGATAAAATAGTAAAACCTGGTTAGACTAATATGTAAGTCAGAGGAAATGTGAACAATGCTGACACTGCACTTCTGACATATTAAAGGAGATGCATTTAGAAAAGTGAAATATGTCAGCATCAGATATAACTGTTCAAGACATGCAGGTCCAATAAGCACTCCATTATCTTTATTAAAGGCACTTCAGAGTATATCCATCACAACTCAATTAGATTCAAAAGGTTTACATTCCTTAAATGAGCATGTATAATTACCCACTGTCCATTGAAATGTTTTTTCAGCTGAATGGGTCTGAATGGATTTGTAAATGGAGCTCACTGTGGATTGTTATGACTGTGGTTCTGTAGCACAAGGGAAGGGAAAAGGGGAAACTAGATAACTATAAGCTAGTCAGTCTTATCTCTGTGGGCATTAAAGATCAGGGAAGAAAAGTGATGACGGAGAGGATGACATACTTTTTGCATCATAACAGTCTTTGGAATAATTCTGAATGGGGATGTACTGCCAGGACATCCTGACTAACAAATCTCACCCATTGCTATGATGGCTGACATGAAATGACATGTCTTGGATAGAGATGTAATAGGGAGTATGGTATACCTGCATTTCAGCAAGGCCTGTGACTGTGTCATGCATAGGAAGCTTCTGGCAATGATTAGCGGGTGGGTTGGAAAAAAAAATCACAGGTGTGGAAAAGAAGCTCTTGAGGAAGAGGCAGGGGAAAGTTTTATTAGTAGAATGTAATATCTAAGGAAAAGGGTATACTGTTTAGCCAGAGAGCAACAATCCATTGGCACAATATAAGTTAAGGAAATAACATTCTGCAGGCAAGATGAAAACAAAGGTGAAACAATGCGAACATTTAGTGCGCAGAGCTAACAGAATACTGAGTCCACGGTTAGAGGGAGGGTATGGAGTGCTCACGAGGATGTAATTGGAGTGTTATTTCCAGTTTTGGACACACTACAGAATGAGGTATATTATACTAACTGAGACAGTACAAGGAAAGGACAAAAGATTAAAGGAACGAAATAAAGTACAATGAAACCCTGGGAAGTACTAACTGAGACAGTACAAGGAAAGGACAAAAGATTAAAGGAACAAAGTAAAGTACCATGAAACCCTGGGAAGTACTAACTGAGACAGTACAAGGAAAGGACAAAAGATTAAAGGAACGAAATAAAGTACCATGAAACCCTGGGAAGTACTAACTGAGACAGTACAAGGAAAGGACAAAAGATTAAAGGAACGAAATAAAGTACCATGAAACCCTGGGAAGTACTAACTGAGACAGGGAGAAAATAAAGTACCATGAAACCCTGGGAAGTACTAACTGAGACAGTACAAGGAAAGGACAAAAGATTAAAGGAACGAAATAAAGTACCATGAAACCCTGGGAAGTCTGTGGTTAATTTTCCCTAAACCTAGAATGGAAAAGCAGCAGATATGATACAGGAGAATAAAGTAGTAAATTGCAGATGTGAGGGAATGTACCCAAGATAAAAAAATGGAGGTAGGAACAAAAACTACAGCAAAATAAAGCTGCTAACTTTATCCTGAAAACAAAGAATAATTTATTTGCGGAAAGTATAGAGGCTACACAGTAAGAACTCTCCGGATGTGTAGTGCAGAGCAAAATTACTAAGTTATGGGGGATATTTGGAACGAAGAGAGCAAAGAGATAGTCTCAAGGTGTTAGTTGCAACAAAAAGGCAAGCTAGGTAGAAAAGAAGAAGGAAACTTCTGACCAATCAGCAATGTGTACATATACATGCATGTTCATATTTATACACTTCCATGCAAAATCATAGCAATTTTTCAGTAATCCTTGAAAACCATGGCCATGTGTTTTCCCGCCTTAGAATTTATCTGTCCCTGACTCGTGACAATATAGCAGAGTTCCTAAAACATACAGCCAAGTGGCTACTGTGTACAAAACAGACTGAGCAAGTTGCTAGCCTACTCTTGTCACTGACCATATCCTTTATGTGAGTCAATATTTCCCCCTTCCCACTCTGTGCAAGTATTAGCTGAAGCAGGAGATGAATATACTGTTTGGAACACTGTCTGCCTACTGGCCCACTGAATGCAAACAATGTCTTTGCTGCTAATACACTCTCACTGTAAGCTTATTCTGCTGTCACTGCTAATTTTCCCATTTAGTCCCCTTTCACTGATTAATCACATGTTCCTCCACACTGAATCATTTCAAACATCATTTTGGCCTCACTTGTCCTTAGTCTTAGTTATTTTCTGCTAGTGCAAGGAATAGTTCTATGGCCCTTTTCTAAGACATGAGCTGGGAGCAAACAACATAATGACTTTAAAATAAATAAAAACTCTTTGCCCATTAAGGATTAACAGACTACCAAATACACCACTGTCAATAGAAGTGCATGAGATCTAAAACCATATAAAATTACAACTGAAACCATCCTTCCATAAAAAGCATAAAAAGCAGTATAAAATACTTTATTTAAAAAGTCATCCATAGCTATGGGTGTATATAGAGGCGGAAGATGGCTCACCCATACCGATGGGTGTATATAGGGGCAGAAGATGCTAAAGCCACACCTGTGGGTGTATATAGGGGGAGACAATGGCTCATCCATACCTATGGGTGTATATAGGGACAGAAGATGAAGTGTAAGAAGGACAGTACAATGGGATCAGAAGAAGAAGATGTTCAAGACGTGCAACCTGCAAGCATTATATATATATATAGATTCATAGGAGATTACTAGGCTAATGGCTTAAGCCCTTACAAGCCTAGCCAATATAATCCAATTTTACCCAATATATGCCCCCTAGGGGCAATAAAATGGCATGGATTTGTGCCTATGCCTTGAGTATCTTACTGATTTCTCCTCTCCATAAGGGACACAGGCACTACCCCATGTAAGAATTTGTGATTTTCCCATCCATTGATCCAAACTGCATTTAAAGAGGGCAAGGGAATGTCTCTGCTTAATGTGACTAGGAAGCCTGTTTCAAAGAAGAAGCAATCTCTGAGACACATATCTGTCTCTCCAGCATGTTTTGTGTGAGTCACGGACTAAGTGTAGATCCCTAGATCAGATTACCCTCAGGCTGTTTGACTTGCAGATGTGCATCAGCTCCACCAGGGCTGGACTTGTGAGTGTCCTGTAGGTCAGGCATAGGTCACCCCTTAATAATCACTTGGAGACAGTGTAAGGGGATAGGGCTTTTAGTCTATCCATGTAGTACTTGTTGTTTACACCCTGTATTTTCTTTGTGAGGAACCACTGAGGTTGCTCCAGCTGTTGTAAGTGCCTAGTCAGGTACATGCCAAATGGTGCACTGTACTCAGTTATCGGTCTAATGAGAGCTGAGTACAGTAGGACTATAATTTCATTGGATCTGGTTGCCATACCTTTACTTATAAGTTGTGCCACACAGAAGGACTTCTTCACCACTGTGGACACATGGTGGTCAAACTTCAGGCTATTATCTGTGTACCTAGATCTCTCATTTGACTTCCCAAAAGGTGTGATAAGTTAAATACCCCTGCAGATTACAACATCAATAGCACACCCCTAAGAGAAGACTCCTTGCCATGATATGGATTGCCTTCAGGTACTCAAAACCTAAGAGCTCATTCTGCAGTCACTTGAGCATGTTGGCTTGTTGCACTATTTCACCATCTTTGATTGCTCACTACACTGTGAAGCAAAAGGTATGTATGAAGACCACATGTTAGATATGTGTGTGCACGTGAGCATGTGTGAGTGGTGCACAGTATTTGTAAGGTGGGCTGGGCACTGCATCTAATTAAGTCTGTCGTATTTGTACATTTTTTTATCAAGTTTTGTAAAGGCATTTGTTTTTAATCTTGCATTTTTGATTATATGGACTTTGTTATTTTTTTTGAGTATGTAGTACTTTTAATCTAATCTAGGGTTATATGTTTTGAATCCATGGAGGCACAATTTTTTAACCAAAATCGTAAAATCAATTATATTTGGCCATGGAGGTTATAGACATTTAGATTTTGTATTACAACTTTATAAATGCAAAATAGCAGACAGTAAACATTTAGATCACTATAACTATAGCTTGAAAAACTTAGTAAACAAAGGAACCAGTCATGTTAAAATTCGCAGCATCACATGAAGCATTCTAAGCTGCAGTCATTACAAAAGTTAGTAAAACCAGTAGGTCCCTATTCACTTAAACAGTGTGTTAGATAACTTTTAACAATAGTGTTGACAAACAACAATAACTACAGTCAGACAGAAGTCAAAACAATTCTAGGTAGCAACTTTTAAAATTCACCCACCCATTAAACCCTCTCAAGGTAGATTATAGGTTCATAGGTGTGTACTAAGCTAATGGCCCTAGAGCCTTTACAAGCCTAGCCCACAGAAGTGCCCTGGCATTGTGCCGCCCAACGTTAATTCCCAGTGCCTCTAGATGTCCTTGCATTACAACAGTCCTTAATGAGATAAAAAGGACTAGCTTCTTCTCATATTTGTGCTTCCAGGAATAATCTCCATCTGTACCAAGGTCCATATAAATCCTATCTGTGGGGTCTAAGATGGGACATAAATGCCTATGAATCATTATCTCTAGGATCAAGCTCCAACCTATTTGAGGTTTGCTTTATCCACCGCAACAAATCTGAGATCACACATCACCAAGGAGGTTAAACACTGAGACAGTCTTCTTTAAAAAAAACAATAATTTTATCAGTAATATCTACTGGGGCATCTCAGTTCAAGCACTGGAGGAGCTGAGGAAGGGTGAGAGAGGAATGGGGAGGTGGAGCCTGTTTGGCTCTTTCAAGGACAGGTGAAGAAGGACATGCTGGACTACATGTTCTGACTATCTTCTAATGAATATCGCTAGCTGGGAAAGGCATTAGTCAGTAACAAAGGGTAGGTGCATCAGTGTAGTGTCGCTGTGGCGGTAGATAACTCCATTGCCATGCCCGATTGCACAGCAGGATGCAATGTCATCCAGCATGTCTAAGGACAGCTATAGCACTCTACTCATTTTTAAGCTTACTGGCTGGTCATGGTGTAACACCCTTTGCATATCTGCTCCTCTTTCATATCATGTGATATCCAAAACATTACAACTGAGAAGTCTTCCTGCCTGGTGAATGGACATGGCAGGAGTATGCCCCAGTGGCAGTGACCATAGAGGAAGCACAGTGATTATATGTGGAGGAGATCTGAAGTCAGTAGTAGCAGCGGCTGACCCCTGCCAATCCAACTCAAAATAACTTGTGGCAAAATAATGCATGTGTGTTTACTGGAAAGGATGTATGCTTCATACATCTGGGCTACTCCTAGGGTTTCCACAGGAAAAGCTACTTCACCTGTTAAAAGAAAGAATTATGGCCAATGCAGGAATATCCTATTTTTGAAGCAATCATAGAGAGTGTTCTATCATATTGACTGACAGTCTTTTGGCTAGGAATGGACATTGTCCACCATGAGCAATGTAAGCAAGACATATGAACAGTAGCTTGGCCATTTTGGTAACAGCAAGACACTTATTCCTGGTATGAGTAACACAGCTGTGTTGTCAGGAACATAAGAAGGTGATAAAGTGTTATACCTTGTTATACACGTTTACAAGAGTTAGGCATTATATACTTGCTCCAGGAGAATAAGCAGTAGATCATCGTTTATTTTAGTTTTAGTTTATTTTATTTTTAGTTTAGTTTATTGACCTGGATAGGTCACTGGTAACAATCGACCATTTGCAGCACAGCCTGTGTATTCACAAAATAAATAAATAAATAAATAAATAAAACAGAACTAACTCACTAACATGGAGTAATCATAGAACATGGCGAGTCCTGCAGACAACTGAAACAATGAGCAAATATTAACAGAGATGAAACACAAATGTGGATTAATTTTAGCAGTAATATATCGGAGGTGAGCAGCAGGTGAAAACAGAGGGTGGAAGTAGCAGTGATACAGGAAAATCACTTGCAGCCACATTTTTGATGGATGTGATGCAAGATTTGAATTTTGCTCTGAAAGTGGGGAGAGAAGAGATTTCTTTTAGGGGAGGGTTGAGGGATTGCCAGAGTTTGGGTACAAGAATGGAGAAGGAATGGTTGGTTCAGTGCAGTTTGGCTTGGGGGGGGGACTGAGAGGCATTATTTGGGAGACGTTGTGGAGGTTATGGGGGTGGTTTTATTATGGAGTTGGCTGTAAGAGACAGTAAAGGCATCTGGGTGTAGCCATTGGAAAGAAAAAACCCTAGGAGTAGCTCAGCTCTGTAGGAGACTGGGAGCGATTTGTGGTGATGCGGTGATGTTTCAGGAAGGTGGGTGTGTGTGTGTGAAACTCCTAAGACTAGGCGTAGCTTAAAAACAGCATTTCTGGCCTTGGAGGATAGAAGTCTGTTAAGTCAGCAAGCCACACAGAGTAGAAAAACTGCCTTTTTTGTTACCTATTTAAAGTGATAATGGAGTGAGTGAGTAGTAAGATCCATGCTGTGATGTATCTCTGTTGTCTCGCCTAAGAAACCATTAATTCTTTGAGATCTGGTAAGGCTAGACCAGCAGCTTTTTTAGTCAGTGGCTTATACTGAGAAGCACATGTTTTCAAAGGCATTAACTTGGAGATCCATATTCCTGAACTAATTCCAAATATTTTCCATCAGTTGTCCTCTTCTATTTTCTCTACCCATAAGACTAAAGCACAGACATGAGGCTTAAACTTAGTATTTATTCTCTACCATTCTCCATTGCATAGATGCATGTTTTGCCATAACCTGACTCTTGTTCATAATAATGACAGCTGTTGGATATGCGAGACTGCTGCGCTGATTTTTGTCAATTTTTGCTCACTGTAGTGCAAACAGCTGTATAAGAGGTTGTTAACAAAGACTGCAGCACCACCCCTGCATTTCTTCCCTTCTATCCCATTTCATTCTTCACCAGATGTATCTGCCTTGTCCTTATTTTTTGGCAATTGATTCCTTGATATAAATACTCATCTAACTTTCAGCCAATGAATCTTATCAGCTAATTCACAAACTTAAGATGTGCACTTATCTAGTCTGCATGCCTATAGAACTGTAAACTATACCCAGACAGAATGTGCTTGAACTTTCTGTCTTCTTTCTGTCTTGACTTAGCACAACATTCTTGTCATAAAGAATGGAAGGACAGGAGAGTTCAAATTCTCAAAGTCATGGAGGAAAAGAACTGTTCTTGTTTTGATTTGATTCAGTAACCTTGACTCACCTTCCTGCTTATTCTGGGCTTCTCTAACCATTACCAGTTCCTTCCCGTACAGTGCAGGTATAACATCAGTGCAGGCCTGGGTCCTCTTAATCCATTCATGTAAACCTTGAAAATTTCTAGCCAGAGCATCGAATAATATGTGTATATGCACAATTACTTGCAAGTTTCAGAAAACTATTTCATAAAGGCTCTACTATGGTATTTGAAGTAGGAAAAGTATGTGTGGGTGTTAACTTACCAAGAGATGCCTGTCTGGATGTTGGTAGATTGAGGAAATTTCTCTAAAACAGCTTTCAGCAACCGTGGAGTTTTCTGTTTTCTCTACTCTAATTTGCTCTTGTGTTTTCTGTTTTCTCTACTGTAATCTGATCTTGTGTTTTCTGCTTTCTCTACTCTAATCTGATTTTGTTTTTTGTTATTTTCTCTACTCTAATCTGATCTTGTATTAGGCATATGTATGTTTGAGGGGTATAGAGGTATCCTTCCACATCAGGAGGTGCAGAGTGTTTGCCCACCTGCAAAACTCTTACCTCTGAAGTTCACTGAAAGCTGCTTTGAATTTTTTTTTTTGATCCATCGCCATTTGGATGAAAGGCTGGTAGCAGAGCAACATTACCACAAAAATACAGAAAAGGAGGTCTGCATGTGATGCAAATTGCACACTAAACTATATGCTGCAGATACTTCTCAACTGCATTCTTTTGCTGACTTTTTGCAAAATTAATTGGATCAAAATGTTAGGTAAACTCTTTTTATAATCTTATCATAAACTCAACATGCCAAGATAGCCATTGCAGTGGTCATCTTGCAGGCTGTTCTTTACCATTTTAAAATTAAAATATATTTGCATGGAAATTTCTGTGCAGTTGGAGGAAACTGCAGTAGATTTTGAATGAGCAGGACTTAACAAGAAGCCAAACAAAATGTTTGTGCCATGTCATCTTGTCAAAGCTCTAAGTAGAAATTGAGCTTTTCTATATCAGAGGCTGGAAGTGTTTTTGCAAACCACTTTTTTTTTTTCCAAGTTGCATTTTTTGCGACTATCAGATACCTATTAAAGATTGCATACCTGTGGTGATACAGGTGACTGTATAACAAGGCATGTCACATACTTAACAAAATATTCACTCATAGGACTAAATATGCAAATGATTGATCTGTCTTAAGCTCCACCTACAGGGCTGCATTTTTTGTCCTAAAATGTTTTCAGGTAGTTGCATAACACAATTGGGTCTGTGGCTTATTATGTTTTTCATTACCTTCTATACTAAGGCCAGAGGTTTGGGCTTTAATAATGTTAGTGCTGTTTAGCCAACTGGTATAGTATTTAGTAAACATGACATATAGTCAAAGGAAATGAAAGATATTTGGCAATTTCCATTTGACTGAAACTGAAAGTCAAATAGATGTATACTTTCAAAAAAAGGTGGACAGAAAATAGAATTTATCTCAATGAATGAAAAATATTTGCTTTCATACATAACCAATAAGTAATAATTTATTATAAACATCTTTAAAACAGTCTACAGAGTCGGTGTCTTTTTTGGCAGAATTGAGCCATTTTGTCAGTTATAATCACTACCACATAAAGATCCATTTAGTCAATCAGGAAACAAATCTAAAATTGCAGCCACTGCTAGACTAGTAGTAAATATGGGAGAATATGATTTTAATAAAACTCCTCGCTGTTAATTATGATCTTATGATGGAGGTTATTGAAGTGCCCCTCACTGCTATATTTTCAGGAAGTTTAGGTTCCTGTAGAGTTGCCCTTGCCAAGCTTGTCTAAAAGAAGGGACCAGACAAATAGTTATCCAGGTTGTTCCATTCAAAAGTCTGAGAACCTCATCCAGAACAGGGATAATGAAATCCATGCTTGAAGCCATATATGTGACTAGTGTTTGCTGCTGAATGCTTGGTGGCCAGGAGACCCACATAGCTTAGTCTGGCTCAACCTAGAAAGCGTCTGTGGAACCATGTAGGCTCAACACTTACAAGGTGAAGGGTGAAGAGCAGCTGTGATGCCAAACAAATGTCAGTCTAGAATGGAAGAGATTAAAATAATCTAGTCCTTTCCACTCAGTGTTTTTTACAATTAAAAGACAGATTGTATGGATTTAAATACTTGGTTAGATGGGAAGAAAATCTCATTGAATGTATTATCAATTGTCTTGCAGCTCTGCCTGCAAGTCTGCCATCTGCACTGAGGATCCCACTAGCAGAAACGGACATGTTAAGACCTGCTCCCTCCCTCCCCATAAGCCTTTCTCAGTCCCAGACATAGTTAATGCTCCACATTTTGAAGATGTTGACTATGGCTATAGTTTATTTTATCCTTTTGCTTCTTAGAGCTGTGGATAACATGGTAACAATATCAAACCACAATGAACTATATGAACACGTCTCAACAGAGGAATATAATAAGGATTTGTAACTGTAATTATCTCAGTCATTAAAACTATAAATGCTTACATTCTTCTGCTAATACTTGTACCCAGACAGTTAAATAAGTTGCAGAAAATCATAACTGTAGCAATTAAAATCCACTCCCCACAAATATTCAAAACCTGGAGTGGGTTACTCTGATCAGATATTTCTTTTTGTGTGATACCCCAGAACATTTAAATCTAAATTATTTTGACTGGTGTTACTGTTGCAGACCAGAAAAAAAAAAAAAGAGTACTGAGGAAGTCATGCTGCTTCATTTACTTGGCAAAGGTTTTGAAATTTAAAGTGCTTGGTTTTCAGAGGCGGGGGCTGGCAAACTGTGGTCAGTTGCAGTTGTCGCTGTATCTCAGTTTCTTCATTGTATCATTGCATTTTTAGCTATTGTAATGGATCACACTCACCAAGTGCTTATTATATTTTAATGGGACTTGGCATATTAACATGCTATCTGATGCCTTGTTCCCAAAAATCTGTTTCAAGCATCATTTATATTAGTCATGTTAGATATAAGGAAATGGGATATACTGCTATGCCATTAGAATGACAGTAGTGCGAGTCATAGACATCTTTCGAAACATCTGGAACATGGCAATTTTTTTCACTTTTTTGCCTGAATTATTCTGATTTGTATTCTCAGACTGGCTATTATCCCTTAGTAGTCATAAAAACTTAACAAAACAAAATACCTGATCTGCACATTTTTCTAAAGCTGCTAGTTTGTAGTGCTTCAAGTGCTAACAAACCCTTTATCAAACTCTTTCATGAGGTTCTCAAAGGTATCACTGTAAGTTAAACTAAAAACTCTTGTTTCATCTTTAAAAAATGTTTAACAAACATTTAAACTACCTTTGGTACTTGCCAGTGTCTGCAGTAGGAAGATGAATGTTTTGTCTCAAATTTTGGAGAAATGCACTGCTGTACTATCTTAGAAGCATTTTACAATTCATTGTACAGAATACAGTTCTGTCACATCATCTCCATCCTTACAAAGTGGCACAGTAAAAAGTAAGAACAACTTTCTGTTAAATTTGTGTTATGAGATTGTTCTGTTATCTTACTGAGGCATGAATGTCTTTCTGTCATTTTTCAACATCTTTTGTTGTAGTACTAGCTACCCATTTGGATTTTTTTACACTGCAGTATACTAACTCTTCACCCAAACAATAATCCTTAAGTCCTTGAACATGACAAATTAATAGTTAGTTTCTGTGTTGTGCATATTTCCAGTATTTGTGCAATACATTATTAAACTGTGGTAGCCTTTGTCCTTCATATAAGCCCATCAGCTAAATGCTTGTCCCTATTGTGTCCCAGTAAGAACCTGGAGCCACCACTGGTAATTGCAGGTGCCTTTGTTGCATTACTGTGTGTGTGTTTGTGTGTGTGTGCATACATGAGTGAACACATATGCACACATAATCACACATCTTTTATACACACACACACACACACACACACACACATATATATATATATATATATATATATATATATATATATATATATATATATATAAATAGATATAATCTTGTATCTTGTAGAGTTAACCTAAAAGTCATGGCTTTTATTGTGTGTGTGTGTGTGTGTGTGTGTGTGTGTGTGTGTGTGTGTGTGTGTGTGTGTGTGTTTGCTGATTTTTTGTAGTATGGATATATTAAGATCTTTAATATCTGTAGCTTTGTAGACTTGTTTTCTTTTCATTGATAGTCACAACATATTATGAATGGGACTTAAGCACAGTACATTTATATTTTATTTCAATCTTCCTTATACTGTAACATGTTACCACAGAGCAGCCAAAGTTATCAGGCATGTTATTAGCATCCAAGACCTCAACAATTACTGTGAAGTAAAAAAAAACTGGAGGCACGAACTCCATGAAATACAAGTTTATATTTCTGTAAAGTCACAGAAAGAATAAAAGTTAATAGCTCAAATGGCTGTGGAAAGAAAACAAAAACGTACCTGTGTTTATTTTTTCATCAAACAATATTACAGACTCTCAAAGTCATTCCAAATACAGGCTGTCTTAAAGTTCAGTCACAGTGCTGAACCTTAGATAATTATTTTAAGATTAATACCACAAGTTAGCCCTGATTTGGTTGCCACACTCCATGCTTTCATTGTCTTTCAGGCAAGCTCCTGCATACCCACTTTAACCTGTCAGTTAATGAAAGACCGTCCTGATTCGAGCCATCTGGGCTACTTCCTTTTATATTGACACAACTGGCAATCAGTGCCTTGTTAAACTGGTCAGTACATAGTATTTGACTTACCAACTGTTGTGAGGATATTCCTACACTGCATAGTTCAACATACTTACAGGGACAATTTACATTTTTCTCTTTCAACATATCACAACTAACTTCTCCCAGCATAAAACAAGAATTTTGGCCTCACAACAATAGGCTGTAGGCCCACTCAGGCAATGAGCATTTTAACTGGCAGGTACATGCCTGTGCCTCATCATAACTAGTGAAAGGGCTGGAGGGATAATACCCACCAGTACAGCTACTGCCATCAGTCTGGCTACTTAAGGGGGCATTATCTGTCATGAAATTAGGTGTCGAGCTAACAAGTAAATTTCAGGGTACAAATGAACCACTTTACTGTTAGATATACTGTTTCAATGGCTTAGTATCTCCATTTGGTATTACTTACCCTGCTAATACAGGACATCGGATTTTCTTTGCTGCACTACGGTCCCAAACACTCCCATGACTCATTGGTGTGTAGCGTAAATTCTGTAGCAAAATCAGGAGTCACTAACTGGTTCAGGACGCAAGGTCTTTATTATAGCTCATTAAATTATATGTGCTTCTTTGATATCTGTCAAAGGGCAAGCAACAGTCACAAACTTTCTGTAGTACCCAGTTAGTCCAAGAAAAGTCATCACCTGTCTTTTAAGGGAGGGTACAGACATTTTTTTTTTATTTTGTTATGGCTTCTATATTTTCTCCCTGGGGTCTTATCACATCTCTTCCTATAAGTGCAGTTCCTAAAACACTCTACTTCCCTCCAAAGATTCAGTGTATTAATGTGTTAGATTTTTTTCTCTTTCCAGATTATCTAACCTTATAGTTCACCACATTTATTCTTTTTATCACCTCAAAAGGAGCCTTCCTTTTGGCCAAAACTTTGGTTTCCTGTGGAGAGCACTACTGTCTGATCTCCTGCGCTAAATTCTTCAAGTCAGGGATTATTATTAGTATTATTATTATTATAAACCCATTCCATTTTCTGGTCTGTATGCATTTGTTCCCTGTTTAGTTGGGATAATAGGACTCTACTCAGGTTTAATGTATCCCTCATGTGTTCTACACACGTAAATTGTTTCCTTTTTTTCTTCACAAGTTTCCTTAGCAATGTCAAACAACATTCTCAAATGCTTGGCCTACAGAAATTCAAATGGGGTTAGCCCACTAGAAGCCTGTGGCACCTATTTGAGTATGAATAGTAGTCTAACAACTGGTCTTAATTTATGGCATCTGCATTCACAACTTTTCTTAACATAGACTGATTTAAGTGTTTTATTAAACCTTTCTATTAATCCTATCAGTCCTATCCATTTGCAAGTGGTGGAGTGACATTTTTACCTGTCTGACTTTAAAGCACTGGCATAAATGGAGAGCCTTGGTCATTACGGATCTCTTTAGAGACAGCCCCTCTGGAGAATAACAGAATGAGTTCCTTATCAATAACCTTTGCATTAGTTGTGTATATTTGCACTGCTTCTGAAAATTTGGTCATGTAGTCCATTATGGTCAGTATGCACTGAAACCTACTGGTCAGTTTACTAATGGTCATTCAAAGCTTCCTTAGTAATAAGTTTAATGGGTAGTTTAGTTATAGGTATTAGGGATCAAAGGACTTTTCTATCCAGGATATGGAGCAGTTTTCTGACATTATAGACAAGCACAGATGTTCTATATATCTTATTATGCCTGTCCAGTAAAAGCTGCCTAATATCGTCATTGCCTTAGTTTGAAGTGTTTCCATGACACATGTCTATAGGCTCAGTGCTAGTGTCATATAAGGTTTTTGGCACAAACAACCACTGGACAATTTCCTCCTTTTCTTTATTTTCTGTAAATTGGAGGTCATCTTTTGTCTGGCAGTTAGCAAAGAAGATTAAGGCTATGAGTTGCTAATGAAGTAGTCTTGTGGGATAAGATTTGATTCCCTTAACCTTTATTTGCCTGTTCTGAGGCTCTGTGCAAGCTTCTTAAACACACAGTGCTTTGGAGCAATTTGGAGTTTGGGATAGGTTCCTTAATGTTCTCCTGGACTGCAACCCTAGTAACTTCCTATGAACTCACAATAGGAGTAACATGTAATGGCAACATCTTGGTCACTATTTTTCCCTAGTCTGCTGATTATATTTTTACTCTTTCACTACTTAAGGCATCATCTTCCCACTCCGCCTCTTTAAAGTTTATTTGGCTTACCTGAAATCTCTTAATTTTTGAGTGGTGCAGCAGTTAGAGTTTCACCTCAGAGGAAGAGGTTCTCTGGTTCGATTCTTGACTGAGATGCATTCTGTGCAGAGTCTGCATGTCCTCCCTGAGTTGCATGGGTTTCCTCAGGGTGCTCCTGTTTCTTCCCACATTTCAAAGACACGTTTCTGGGGCATTTCTCCCTGGCCTCCACTGAAAATGGGCTCTGTCCTAGTTGGACTTTCCTGGTAAACAAATGTTGAATAAATAAATAAAATAATTCAGGGTTACTTTCTTCATTAACCTGTTTCCAGGTGGAAGTTAGAGCTTCTTTCCCCAAAAGCATTGGTACTGCAGCATCTTCTATAGCTTTTAAACAAAAATCACATTCTGCTTTAATTTTTTTCTGTTATCAGTACAGGCCTTTTAGTGGTTGCAGATGGTTTTGCTGAAGCTTTTCGATCTATTCCCGTTTTGTGGATGGTTGCAGCTATGCAATGTGTTATTATGAGATCAATGAACAGTGTGGTTAAGGAATTTTCTCACTTTCCCCACTGTTAGGTGATGTCAGAGTTAGTATATTATATTACATGCATAGTAATGGGGGTGCTGGTGGCACAGTCCCCTCTGTGGGAACATGGGGGACTTACCCCTCCTCCAAGTAGCTGTTTTACTACTTTGCATTTACTTTTGACAGTTTGACACTCTGTTTGATGAAAGATGTTAATGAGTATACAATTGATTGCGAGTATTCTAAATTAAATGCAATATATTAATTTCATAATATTGGTTCCCTCTCCCTTAGTGAGGGTGGATACATTCTTTTCACTTTCTTTTCATATGTTACCCTCTTACAACAAAGGGTACATCAAGGCAAAATTTACAACTTTTTGGTTTACAGACTGCTGCTGGTTAGAGTCCACCTTGAACTGCATTGCTGGCTTTACATTAACACAAATAACCCCAGAACCCTACCCCCCCCCCGGTTATCTCAATTTTTGCATTCATGTTATCGTAGCGACCCTCATTCAAGAGCTATTCCTTGTCGATGTTTGTTTCTTCTTCTGTCTTAATGCTTATTGATTTTCTTTTTCTGTTGACATCTGTCTTCTGCAAATTTTTATTTCAGAGTTTCCCATCAGTTCACCTTTACATTTCTATACTAACGCTGATGCAGTGTTTGGGGTTCTATTGCCCTATCATTAGGGCATGCATCTGATAACAGACAAGATCCTTTTTATTGTTTAATCATAAACAAATGTTGTGGTGTCAATGCCAGATCCTTCCCCTAGCTTTGATTCTGAATTGGTATGACTGTGCCAGTGCCCCGCCCTTCACATCACCTCATTATTACACCAAGTGGGTTGGTATTTTTCTGTTATCGGGGCAATATTATAAATGCGGTAGCTAATTTTCACACAGCTGTTGTCTTCTGTATGTCTATTAGTATAGGCGGGATTGACAGGAGCTGCATCAGTTTTCTATGGTTTTTTTTTTTGATAAATTACATCGCAGTTATGAAGTGGTTGGCCAACAGACAAGCTAACAAGGTTGCCTAACAGCGAGGATTCTGAGCACCAGCTAGCACATTTATGGTGTTGCCCTGGTGGAGCTGCATCACTGTTGTCTTCTGTATGTCTGTCAGTATAGAGGGTATTGACAGGAGTTGCATCAATTTTCTGTGTTTCTTTTTTTTTAATAGGAAATAGTATCCTGTCATCTCTCTGTCGTTTAAAATAGCTACAGAAAGCTTTAGACATGGTAGCTGCTTTTGGAAATCTCCCACAGATGTTACCCCTGAAACAATTTATTTGAAGTGGCAACTACTGCGTTGAGACTGTTACCTTGACAATGGTAACAACCATTCTTCAGTAACTCAATAGTATGGGATTTTAAGATTTTAAATTGTATTGTACCTAAACGATTTTTTTTTACAGATGGGAGTTGTGGTTCACTGCTAACAGTTACTATAGAGGGTTTGAGAGCAGCCACATCGCTTTTCTGTGGGCAATCGATCGTGTTTGAAAACATGTAAAATAAAGGTGTCAGGAATGAGAACCATTTTAGACCAAAAAGTCATTTATGAAACTATCACAATTATGAAGTGGTTGGCCACCAGACATATGGAAGCTAACAAGGTTGGCAACAAACATACAGAAGCTAACAGCGAGGAACCACATTTAGAGTGTTGCCCTGATAACGGAAAAGTACCAGTGGGTTTATCAGCATCCCATACTTTGTCTATAGACTTTTCCTCATCCCACATTTTCTATGATGTTTTAAAATGGGGAAAATCTTTTCCTAATATTTTATCATTAGTTAAATCAGGCCACCCGGCGGTGTAAACCTTGGCTCAGAATGATTGTCACTGTCGACCCCATGTGCAAAATGGGAAAAAGGGGTTGAGGATGGAGTTAAATCAGAGGTTACAGCCAAAGGATGTAACAGTTTCTCAAGAACTGTCTGAATTTCAACATGAGTAAGCAAATACTCTATTCTGTTATCATGAAAGCCTATTACCCCACCCCCCTCCACTTCCAATTGTTACTAATCAAAATGCTTACGGAACATGGGACCCTTGAAAAGCTAAATTATGCTTTCAAAATCTGGCAGGGCTTGTATATTTCTTATTTTTAAAATGCAGTACATTTTTCTGTCCTGGTGGTAACACATTTGCACAGGTTTGACACAACTGTCCTATATGTTTAGCCAACATCAGCTAATGCATACATTTCAGCTTCTCCATTACTGTCAGAATCATTCCCTTGATGTAGCAGTGTGACCCCCCCCCAACACATTTGCAATAACTTGTTTTGTTGCATGGAAGATTGGACAGTAGTTGCTGCAGAAGTAGCCTTAGAAGCAGATAATTTATTTTTAAGCATTATGCCATTAACTAATAAGCATTCTGCTGACATTACAAGCTTATGAGTGATCTTGGGATCACTTGAAGTATTAATTTTCTTAATTTACCAGGTAAGACTCATTTAGGCTTTTCTACTGCTAAGATCGCTAATATTTTTACTTTGTTGTTGTGATCAGGTTTAAGCCAGAGCTTCAAAATATGGTTGCATCTAAGGACTTACTGGTTTACTTATATTAAAGGTCTGGTTATGAACATTTTGTTGTTTATACTTCAGGATTTATATAAAC
This sequence comes from Protopterus annectens, assembly GCF_019279795.1. Lineage (NCBI taxonomy): Eukaryota > Metazoa > Chordata > Ceratodontiformes > Protopteridae > Protopterus > Protopterus annectens. Next base: position 360,802,399 of record NC_056742.1, read on the forward strand.
ACTGACTAAAACTTTTCTCTTCAGTTTATCAAGGTTCATACTATCAGGTTCAACATTGTTCATTTACATTCCTAATGCCACTCCTGTACCAATCCACTCAGCTCCTGTTCTGTATGATGGCAAAGCACTTAAATATCAGTACATAAGATACCAGGTCATCCTCCCTGGACTGTTTCTTTATAGGCACCTCATTTGTAGAGCTGTCAGCCATATTGGTCAGCATAATCAGTTGTTGTAGCTGCAGCAGTTATTGTTCAGGGCTCAGCAGCTGTTCTGCATTTTTTCCAAATAATTCACATCATGGTTGCAGGCAACAGTTAGCCACTATAGGAATACAACAGTTATGTTACTATGTGGAATTTTTATCCCAAATATAATTTGGGCTTGGCAGCCAAGGAACTGTGAGAGAATAAAGCTTGGCAATACTCTGGCCAACTGTCCATGCACAAACCACCAGTAGAAGTCCAATGAGTCACTGGAGGCAGAACTATATAAAATAAAGATTGATTCAGTACTTCAACCAATACAATTATTACCCCATTTTGCTTTGCAAATTCAAATAAAGCAAAAAATACCTTACTTTTCACAACAAGGTTTACTCCACAGGGGGGTGAGGCTGTCTTGATAACAAAATCTGAAGGCTGCAGGCCTCTCCCAGACCAAGGCTTTGGCTCTGTAAACAGGTATTCCCCCCAGATTATTCTACATAAGTTAACTCAGAATGGGCTGTCTGACTTCATGTTTTCAGGCCTTCACTAAAATGATCAGCTCACTGGGTAAACAGCTTACTGCTTTCAGGCATCCTTCATTAATACCACCTTTATTGTAATTTAACCCCCCCCATCTAAATGCTGTGAGAATAGTCATCCAAATCATTCTGCAGTATACATTCATGAGTAAGCATTTAAAGGCACATAAACATTCACAGTAACTGACATGTACTGAATATGTGTCTACTTGACCCAAATGCCAATGTTAATATCGACAACAAAACAAGACAATCCAAAGTTTGACAAGTTATTACCCATGCATCAAAGCTATAACCTCAACACGTACAAACCTAAAAGAAAAACTGTTTTTTTGCAGAGATATAAGGTCCCCTGCACCCCAACACCCTCTGCTAATTATATTAAATATGAGATTGCACAATAACTGGGAAAAGAGAATACACCACCATGCTCAGAATTGTGTGATCTTGCACACCTGTCGGCCATCTGCTCAGCTGACCAAACTGTATTGACTAAAAGCTAATTCAAACATATTTAGTGCTCCCATATAACAAAGCAACACAGTTTGCATCTAATAAACTGTCTAGCACTAAAAGGCATCACCTGGCTTGAGTTTCTTCACTAACTCTCTTTCTCACAGCTACTGGTTGCACATAAGCTGACATGCTTCCAAAAAAGGTGCCATGTTCTATCTACTCTCCTGCAATGTTATCCACCCAATCAGAGCCTGCAGTCTAGTTACTAACATCTTCTTGCATGTAAATCTCATAATACAGCTGGTGACACTCTTTATGATAAGTATATCTCCAAATTCCGGAACTCTCTGCCAGGCTACTTAATAATTAGTTTAATTTAAAATCTAAACAATTTTTCCTCAGCTCATGGATATATCCCTGTGATCCTCCAAGCTAAAATCACAGTAACTGTTACCTTATCCTATACCAAACCCATCTAGTGTAGTACTAGTCTTATGGAATGCTTTATTTTTTTAATGTATGGTGAAGGGTTAGGGACATGGAAATGGTTAGAGTTAGCTTGTATTACAAAGGTAGTGAGGTGGGAGGAGAAGATTGCCCCCTGCAAAAAATAAAATTAAATTAAATTAAATTTGAAGGAGTACTGCTGAATATGAAATTGCCATACATTCTTGCAGACACACACAAACACATACAGTAATTCTTTATTCTTTTTTTTCTCAACAAATGTTATTAAGAAATATGAATTAGATAATTAATGAACATAAATATTAACTTTACACCAATAGATAAAAACAAACAATTCATTCACAGCAAAAAACAGTAACATCAATTATTTACAAGGTGTCTACATGAATGCGATAATTGCCCATTGTATTAGCTATATTAATTATTGTTCCAATTCGAATTTCTTGATGTTAGTTTGTAATTTATTTAGTCGACAGGTTCTTGAGTTTAATTCACGATCTTAACACAGGAGTGGTTTTGGCGGTTCTTCCTTTGATTGACAACATTTCTAATTGACAGGCTTCAGTTGCTATGTTCAAGAATTCTTTCATTGATGATGTCGAGACATTCTTCCAATTTTTTGTGACTACTTTCCTCACAAAGGTCAAAAGACTCTATAGAAGAGGATAATCATTTTTCTTGACACATGTCAGAATTGGTGTATTGAAAAGGATTCGGAATTATTTAACATGAACTTGCCAGTGAACAAAGCTTGTAAAAAAGAATTAACATCATTCCAAAATGTTTTAATTACTTTACAATTACAAATCATATGATGCCAATCAGCTTTAAGTTCCAGACCACATCTCCAACATTTAATTTTCTTATTACACATAAGTTCAAATTTATGTGGGGTAATGAACGTTTTATCCATGAATTTTCAGGAAAATAATTTCCATTTTAAAGACATTGTGGTTTGAGCTAATGATGAGGCCATTATGATTTGTTACTACTACTAGGAGAATATCTGTTTGATTGCGGTGGTGGTGCTGCGATAGCATTGTCACCTCACAGTAAGACGTTGTCCTGTTCGATTCTCAGCTAGATTGTCTTCTGTGTGGAGACATGCGTGAATGGGCGTACCTTCACTGAAGATTGTGCATCAGGGCCAGCAACTCGGCACGTAAAAATCTACTGCCAATCATTAGCAGACCGGAGTTCCACTGTGGCGACCCCTAACCAGGAAAAGCCAAAAGACGCAACAACAACAACAACTAGGAGAATATCTGTTTATTGTCCTAAAGTAATTCCAATAGTTATCTTTACAGTCACTTGTATTTATTTTATTGATCTTGTATATTTTAGATACAATTCCCTTGTCTGCTATATCTTGATGTATCAGTAATAATAATAATTCTACAGATTTTGGTATCTTTTCTTTAACTGATGTATTCATTAGATCTATTGTTTTCTCTATATGTAACCTGCAGTTTTGAACATCTAACCACTTATGATGCCTCTCAGCAAGCATTGCTACCAAACGTATCACTCAACTAATGTCGCATCTCTCTTCAACTCCTGCTGTCACAACTTATCCCAAAGCATCCACAAACCCCAAGTCATCTACACAACAAATGAGTCACAGTACTCATTCAATCACAGCTATCATTCCCTACACCAACTTTCCAAAAAAGGCAAAAGGTTTCACGACTCATTACATGTATTTATCAGTTGCTTTAAAATGAACCCAACACACATCTTGCTAATCAGCCACCAGCTCATATAAACCAACCATTACTAGTATATTGCTCCAAAGTTTAACCCCAAAGCATTTTAACGATCCCCGCCACCAAATGAGGCATCACACACTCAATCCGATAAAAACCTCGTTCATTGCATTATTTGTTGTATTTACTCACCCTTTCTTTTATGTAAACACAGTGTGTGCGCCTCCCGACAACTAGCCCAGCATTTGTTTGCATGCTTGACACAGGAACAGCTCAGACAGAAAAGACATCAACATGTCATTAAAGTTTTCTTTACCTGACGTGGGAGATGCAATGGAATTCAACAGTTCAAAACATCACTACAAATGAGTGCCTCCTCAAAATTACTTCTTTACATTAGTTTCTCACCTCTAGAGGTCACCACAACTCTGTCAGCATCCGGCCATTCAAAAATAAGAAAAATAACATAGGGAAGTGTCTCGCAACGGGAAATGCCGCATATGAATGGCTCCACTTATTGTTCCCTGAACCACACAACATCCCAAAAAAAGCCCTATCAATCACCCTGGGATGCTCTGACCACAATATAAACAATTCCAAACAAAGAAAATATCCACTGACAGGCAAACAGAGGCAAAATGAGCCCAGAAAAGAACCACCACATACACTCACACATCTCAAACACCATCCATATGACTTCATTCAATGTAAAGGAACATCCATCCTGAACAACTCACAGATCAAGAGAACCATATTCAAAACATGAAGCAGACTCCTAGAAGCATCACTTGCATATGAAGTCTACCAATTACTTGTACACTTAATCAATAGTTATCACGTCTACTTCATTGTCATCACTCTAAATAAGCAACCATAAGTTGTTAGCATAAAACACACACATTCCTATACTAAAAATAAGTGTGCCTTCAGCTTTAACAAGCTATAAGTTGTCCAGTTTGATCTGCATACAAATTTATATAGGAAAAGAAAGAGAAGAGAAAAAGAAAAAAAAATGTCTGGCATTACCTTTACCGAGTATGATAAATCTCTTTTGTGGTAAACGAGCTGGATGAAGTTACTCTTTTTTTATATATGATAGCTGACTGAAATGAAATCTGTAAAAGAACATATAGGCTTTAGTAGGTGAGAAGTCATTTGTCTTTAATTTCTTTTTGTTTTCCACGTTTTTCCATCCATTTCTTTCTGCTATTCTTTTCACGTAACGGGTATTCCATTCCATTTATTCAGACTACTCAATTTTTTTTTTTTGCTTTTTATGAAGGTTAAAGCAGACTCTAGGTCTTTAAACATTTTTGTCTTGTCAGGTAAAAGTATTTTTAGTCTTGCTGGGAAAAGTTGGTAAACTTTGATCTGTTTGTTTTTCAATTCTTTGATTAATGGTAGAAAATATTTCCTTTTTGAAATTACTGTCAAAGAATAGTCATTGTCAAATCTTATTGTCCTGTCATTTAGTTTAATTGGAGATTTTGCCCATGCAGTTTTAAGAATCAGTTCTTTATCCTGGGATGAGAAGAATCTATCTATTACAGATCTAGGAGCACCATTTTTATCAGATAAAGGTATGGTAAGAGACCTATGTGCCCTCTCAATCTCGTATGACATGGCTTCAGGTAATTCAAGTGTACTAGAGAGCCAAGATGTTAAAAAGTTTGTTATATTATTACCTTCAATTTTCTCCTGTAGACCAAAAATGCCGATATTATTTCTTTGACATCTGTTTTCCAGATCATCTATTTTGTTTAACAAAAGTGTGTTCTGTTTTAGTAAGTAGCAGTCTGTATTATTTTCTTCTTATTTTTTCAGTCTTTTTTTAACATCATTCATAGCTTCTTCTATTCCTGTTATTTGTACCGTCTGTTGGTTGTGTCTCCTATATTTGCTCCATATATTTTGTACATTTGTATTTGAAGTTGTCTAACTTAATGTCCATTTTGTCTATTTTTGTTGATAGTTCCTGAATGTTAGTCAAAACCATTTGAAGTTCTATCTTGAGTGTAGAATCTTGAAAGTTAGCTTTTGAAAAACTCATCTTGTCAGAGGAAATATCTCTCGGTTAGTTATTTGACAGGAAAAAAATAAGAATATTCAAATAATTTTTATATGTTATCATAGAGAAGAGTTTCAACAACTTTTTTGAAAAAAAAAAACAGAAAGTACGATAACTTAGAAAAAAAATTCCTGTCAGAAATATTACAAATATAGTAGAGCTGAAGAATTCTGTTTCTATCTCCTCTGCATCTTGGCTGTAATTCTTTATTCTAATGCCATTTTTGTCAACTGGCATTCATTAATTCACATTTAATAGCATGGGCATTGAGATTGCACAACAGTGAGGAAAAGGAGATTTTACACATGTGCATGTGCATGCACGCACGCTCGCTCACACACACACACACACACACACACACACACACACACACACACACACACACACACACACACACACACACACACGTGTGCAGGTATGTAGATCAGGGGTTAGTACTGTATCTCATTTCAGTTCATCAGACTGTAGCTGGCTCATCCATTGGTTTTATTGGCTTCCTACAGTGAATCACGCAGTTACATCCCACCAAACCCAGGCTCCTTATTGAAATGTCAGCATTCCAAATGCAGACTGCCAACAATCTAAATCTCAAACATTGCTCTTCTCCTTTAAACTTCTTTTTTGCAGGGGGCAAGCCTTCCTGCACCCCCTGATGTGGGAAGGCAAGTCCCACACCACCCCCAGCTTATATATACTAACTCAATTAAACTTAATTGTCATAACTCAGAAAAAAGGGAATATCTCAAGAAATAGCTGTCTTGGACCTAATATATGTAAGTCCATGTTTTGGCTATTCAGTCTCCATGTTTCAGGACTTGCTCTAGTGATCCAGACATTTCAAATAATTGCACCAAATCCATGCCCCCCCCAGCTCTTACTAGAAAAGTAAAAACAAGTCTTTGAATTACTGTAGGAAGCTGACTGGCTTCCAACAGTAAATCCACCAATCACACACCTCCACACCTCCTGCAACTCTCAACTATATAGCAAAAAAAAAAAAAAAAAAAAAGAAAGAAAAACATTTCTTTACTCGCTGAGTGAATGGCTGCCTATAGTACAGCAGCCAATCCACAGCCCCCAGAGAAGTCCATATCAGAACACTACACTCAAGTCCCCTTATATACCAGCATTTTGGTACAGAAATGATTACTCCCCCCTAATACTTTGCACCGACGTCAATTGCTCCTTCACTCCACCCCTGCTATGAGGGTCTATATTAGATCAGCGAACACTTAAACAAGCGAACGCTGATTGATCGACCTTATTTTAATGAATGTTCAAAATATCGAAGCAACAGAAACCCGAATTTTTTCCTAGGGAAAAAATGTGGTTGTCCGTTTCTATTGCTTTGGTATTTTCAATGCTGTGGTGGAAAGTTACGGGTCGGATTCAGGTAAGTGTGCGATTGTGTGGATATGAATGTTAGGGTGGGTTAGGTGAGTTAGGGTTAGGGCTTGGGTTAGGTATGTGTGTGATTGTGTGGATGTAAGGGTTAGGGTGGGTTTAGGTGAGTTAGGATTAGGGAGCGGGTGAGGTGAGTGTGTGATAGTGACGGACGTTAGGGTTTGGGTTAAGGTAAGTGGATAGTTAGTGGTGTGTGCATAGTTTAGTGTAGGGTTAGGTGTCAGATTTTACTTGTATGTGTGTGGATTTCTGTTTGTTTGGTGTGCTTGTGCTGTGTGTATGTGTTTTGGATCAGCAATTTTTTTCCCTAGGAAAAAAATCGCTGATCTGACAGTTCGAGATTGTAAGCTTTCACTTACATAAGGTCGATCAATCAGCATTCACTTTTTTAAGCATTCGCTGACCTAATATAGACCTTGTTATGATACTGCAGTTCATCATAGAAGCTACACCAACTGTTCAGTTCATCAGAACAGTTTACTGTGGTAGGGCAAGAATGACCATAATGGTGTGAGAAAGTATAACATAACTGCTGATTGCTGCTTTTCTGAAAAGATTCATACGGGAATATTGCAATCCTTTTTCAAAATGATAAAACTACCAAATCAGTAAGATCAGCACATTCTCCAATAATTTGAATGACTCTCGATTGAGCTATTATAAATGCTTATCAAACAATATGTTCTGTGTATTTTTTAGAACCTGACTCCAACAATTTTGAGCAAGTATAGATGTCATAGCCAATCACAGGTAATCAACTTCAAGAGCAATTTTGGATAAAACAGCAAAAAATAGCAAATATATACGTATATGTTCTCTAGACGTAGATGCTCTAACACAAATGCAAAATTTGAATGCAGTCTGAAACAGAAAAAAAATCACAAAAGCAAACGGAATCAATTTCAGTCCATCTGAGTTTTACTTTTAGCTTGATCAGCAAAGCAATAAGCAACAGATCAATACAATCTGTTAAATATGTATATTTAAACATAACTATATTTGACAGAAGGTGCTGAAGAAGTAGATACTGCAGAACAGCAATTTATTTTCTTACACTGAAACCAGGAAGTCAGCTCTACACGGTGCTATTAAATGGATTAGGGGCCTAGATGTTTACTGTTAAGCAAGCTAATCTGTACATGATTCAATGCCATCAGCGTCAACCCTCACATCCAGTACTTCATCACTGTTATCACCAGCTGATGATGTCTCATGAAGAAAAATGTGTTTTCTAAGTTTCCATTCAGCAGAAATGTATTAAGGTCTTTTTACTAAAACTTCTCTAGTCACACATCTGCTTCAAGTTTCTGCAAAGCCTCTTTCTTTCAGTTCCGCATCATAGCTGTTTTTTGTTCTTCTACATGATAGGTGATGCTTACTTAAATGGGTGAAAAGATGTTTGACTTCACATTCTTTATATTTTTTGGCAGGACTAGACATCTGTTGAAAGACTGGCTAAAGTATGTTGACCACTGCAAAGCATCGAAATAGAGAGGAACTCTGGAGCTACAGAGGGTTATGACTGAGTCTCCAGTTGTAACTATATTTTGCGTTTCAGACATGGACGCCAAGAAATTCACTTCAAGAGCAAAGCTCAAGATGTGAATCTTGGCATCTATGTGGAGAACATAATAATTGGTTAGGACATAACTTTCTATAGTGTATGGAATTTTATCTACTCCATGTATTACCAATTGCAAAAGAAAAAAAGACAAAAGTGTTTTACTTGCTTTGAAAGCCAGTAAAGCACTAAGTGAGTGATGTCACACAGACACAGTGTAATTATAAATAGACAAAAAAAGTCAGGGACAGTTTTAGTCTAATTAAATTATTTACAGACTAATGTCTCTAAAGTTCCAGAGTGAAGGAACATCCCTTGGGTGAGACCTAACTGTAACAGTGCTTAGGGGTGTCTGAAACTGCTGTTATGGTCTGCTGTCATGCGTCAGTAGTGATTTATTGGTTTATCTTTTTTTTCCCGTTTTGGAACATGATCATGGCACTCCATGAACTATATGTAAACTGCAATAAGAAAGGAGGAGAACATAATCTAATTGGAATGGTAGTACTTGTTCAGTCAGGAGGTATGAACAGGACCAGGAGTCAGTGGACAAGACTGTATGATTATTTTATTAGCCAAGATGTCAGCAGTAAACTTCCTCATGTGACCTTTGTTCTGTGGCAGATCAATGCAGTAAACTGAACTTTGTGTATCCAAAGGAAGGAAACTTGGCTGCAAACTGGCAATTCGATAATGAAACATTGCCATTTTTTGACACGTTTGCCAGCTCTTGTCTGTATTTTAATTGTGTTGCATTATCAGAAACAATCTATTACAATTTTTCAATCTCCTTCAGTCTTAATAAAATATGTTTTGGGTTCCCTACTCTTAGGCTATGTGGTTCCAAAATGACATGTGTTATAAACATGTCTTCATCACAGTTGTGTACATCTCTGGCACTAGAAGCCATTCCATGCTTTATACCTCATCACGTCAACTCTAATTTAAAGCAGAAGAGTGTATTTTCTAAAGTATGAGGGGTTTGACTCAATTAAAACAATGAATGTATAACTGGAGAAATTATTTGATTATAGTACTTTCGCTAGATAAGAGAGATCTGTCTGTTGCATCATCTCCATTTTTTGTCCTCACATAGTCAAATTTGAATTATTACTACTACAAATCTATGAGGTTATATGATGCGTAAAAGTGCATGAAATCCAGTACATATTTTTGAGTGGGATACTTTTGACCTTTTTACTAAGGGACTGAATAAAAAAGACTTACTGAGAGAAAGATTGTCAATAAAAATATTCTGTCATGATTTTTGGTGGAGGAACAACCTCTGAAACAGAGTCATCCTCTTTCCTCTGTCATGATTATTCAACTTCCGGAGATTATTTAAATCTCAGTACATTTCACATTTCCAGTTAAACCCTGCTCTGTATCTTTACTTCAGAGTATTCCAATTAAATACTGAATGAAGTACAGTCTGTACTATGACACTTTCACATTAACCTTCCAGCTCTAATTCTTTATGATTATTTTTGTTTTTACAAAAGGTATACTTTTGCAGGAGGAATATCTTCAGTCAGGTGTGTGCTTGGACTTATGAGGTCAGACTTCATTCATGTATGTATTTTTGTTTGTGGGAATGCAAACCCCTTTCCCTGGCATGCTCAAATTCTTAAGTCATTCATGTGTTTAAGCATGTAATGCAACATGAAGTTCAGTTTATCCTATCACCATTAAGTAGATGTTTTCCTGTCTTTTCTGTCTGCATTAATTTCAAATCTGCATTTGCCATTTGCCAGAAAAACAAACATTAATTTTACTGTTGCTCATTTATTTTGGTCATAATAAAATATAATTTATATTGCTGTACTACAGAATTCATGTTTATCATTTATACTTTGCCTTTTCAAATACTGTATTCATGTGTGCACCTAGAAAAACCATGTATTCATGTGTGCACCTAGAAAAACAACGAATTACAGATACAAAGAAACATAGCTGTAGCTATCTAATTCATTATTCAAATGCAGAATTTTTGAGTATTGCTTTTACCTCAGATGTCTGTTACACATCCACAAATTACACTGAATAACTAAATGTAACCCACCTTTTGACACAAGTGACCGTGGAACAAGGCTTCTATAGGCATTGTGTCCTACATTCAGAGTATATGGACAAATTATAAATAGCGTGTTCTTCTTTATGGGATATGTCTTCACATGTTTCTTTAAGATAGAAAATTGTAATCTTCAGTATATAATTATTGTTGTTACCTTGGCCAAGTGGGAACATTTTCTTCCACATAATTTAGTATGTATGAATCTTTAGATGTGTATAATCACTTCTTAGAATATTTGTTTTCTGGTTGGTATGCTGCAGTTATTCATGTGTTTCTATGTTCCACTGCATTGCTCCCTCTTTGCTATACTTTGTACATGATGTGCCTAATTTAATGCTGATATAATCTGCATTTATTTCACCTGGAGCAGTATCTTTATGGTTCGAGTCATGAAAGAATGGGATAATTTACATACATTTGCCCCCTATAACATTGCATTGTGGCTGCCACTTGGTATATAAATGAATCAGACAGACCATTTCGGTATATGATTGTGGTTAAGTTCTTAGTGCTGGAAACAACTGAATATGATTGCAATATCTCTTTGTGATAAGTCAAAGCTGTATAGAACTGCATGGCATTCTATTTTTTTTTCTGGTGAAATCAGCCTTATGTTGTAATTGCTGAACAATAAACAACTTTTCATATAAACGTTGCAAGTATCAGCTTCTTACTTTCTCTACCACTTGCTTATGAAGTAAATTAAAAATTAAATACTGTCTTTTTTTTAATACTTAGCATATGCCTACTTGTTCAGATTACTACTCTGATCGCTTGTGTTTTATATTCTCTAACACATTCAGTCTCATAACATGACCCGTGCTGCTGGCTTGCTTTGTTTGCACATTGATCTCATAATTTAACTTCTCATTAGTGTGGTTTATGGTTTCTACATTTAGTGCAGTTTCAGAAACATTCAGTGAAATGCAAAATTAGATCAGCAGGCCTAATTACAAAAAAAAAAAAACATTGATTATCAGCGTCTCTTTTTTATGTTTATTGCCTTTTTCCCATGGAAACAATTTGAAATTACTTTAATTTTCTAGGTATCTTCAATAATTTCATTATGTTTGTGAGTTAAAATTTCAGACCACTTTCTTAATTTTGTCATCTTGTTAGCTTCCCAGTAACTGACTCAGCATGGTCCCCTTTTCCATTAAGAAGTGATTATGGTAATTATTATAATATTATATCATATCTTCCAAAGACATTGTACAGAGCAAATATTACTGGAAAAAGCTGTTCATGATAATGCATACAGATTAACACATTGGCAGAGTTATGGCTATCACACATAATTAAGAATTAATAATTAAGAAGGTTTAACCCCCACAGATATCACCTCAATCATATGTGCTAACTATAACTCTGCTATTGCCCCGCCTTATATATTACCGCATCAAAAACCCTTTCCCTAATAATATCGCAACATAAGTCACACAGACAAACCCAGCCTGCACACACACTATCAGATAGTCCAAATGCCACATGCTAAAACTCTCTCTTTAATTAACCCTATTCTAACCTTGACCTACAGATGCTTGACAGTGCGTGCATATGTGCATGCGCACACGCGCACACACACACACACACACACACACACACACACACACACACACACACACACACACACACACACACACACACACACACACACACACACACACTCACAGTTTTTGAATATCCAAAAGCTTGGGCATTAGAAGAAAAAAAAAACTTAGTTGCACAGAAACATTTATCACACTCCACACATACAGTCATTGATTGAAATCACCTCCAATCAACAAGCAGGAATTTTGACATAAAATGAAAACAATAAACTCTGTCGATAAACTATGCATTCAGCAGAGAATATTGCAACCATATATAGATATATGACATGAAGCCACTTCAGTAGTGTGTGTATGTATGTATGTGCATGTGCTTGTGTAGTGCAGAATATCGAACACTCATTTAACAATGAATAGTTAGATAGTTTAATGTTGATTTCTATTGTGATGAACTTGAGAGTAGCTTGATATACTGAATTCACAGAAAATCCAGGATAACTCAAAGTACTTTTGAATATTTTGTTTATTGGAAAAAAGTGCTGGTGTGGTTTGCCAATGTGCATCAACAGGTTGGTATATATATATATATATATATATATATATATATATATATATATATATATATATAAGTTTTGGATAGGGTACCTATATATATATATATATATATATATATATATATATATATATATAGATATATATATATATATATATATATATATATATATATATATATATATATATATATATATATAAAAGTTTTGGATAGGGTACCTAGGGGCTTCTCTCCCTTTAAAAAACATGTTTATTTGTTCTACTTTTTAATAGGTATTTAGGTTTTTTTATAATCACATGCATTAGTGTATTGTGCTCTTGAGTTTTTTTTTTTTCATTTAGGGTTAATGCGTTTCCATTTTTACATTCAAGATTTTTTTTATTTACTTGAGTCTGAGGGTGATGACTGCCTGCAGGGTGCAATCAATCATGGAGCCATGAGGGTGTTTCATGCTCACACTGACATCCTAACAATCAGAGCATTTGCAATGGCATAAGCTCACCCATGGGCAGAGGTGGAAATGTGTTAGGGTGGTCACTCTAGGAGAATTAGGTAGGAAATCAAGAGTCTGGAAGTGTGTACGCAGGATTATGTGTGAATGTAAGGATGACCGCTTCAGTAAGCATGACTGAATGTGATGGGACTTGTTTGCTGACAAGTAGAAGTGGTTGTGTGCAAGAATATCTGGGAGTGTGTGCATAGGTGTTTGAATATATGTGGGGGGGGGGCATGTATGACAGTGCATGGTACATAGTAATGATCCAGTTATGAGGTCTTTGTCATTACAACCCATACCTGTTTCTGGGTTACACTGTCTTAATGTTGTACCAATTGACCAGCTCATTTTGGACAATTAGCATGAGAAGTTCTTTGAATCCTAAGGAAAGTCTTTGTAAATGTACAATTAATAAAATCATTTGCGTGGGTAAATCACTTGTGTTAATCACAGAAAAAAATTAAACTACAGTCATTTTGGATTGTGGTTTTAATTTCCTAGAGGTATTTTTTGTAAGAATATTAGGAAAAAAAACATTTTCCAGACAAATCATTTATAAAGACCACTAGATTGTAAAAGTGATTCATCACACCAGTCTTAAGGATCACTTTGTAATGCAAGCTCAAACTGTCTGTATTGATATCTGTCTTCTGGAATGTAATCAACAACATTGACCAGTGCTGTGAATCTTCAAAAATCTCATAATACCCTAATATAACTACTGCCTAGAATTATACCCAGGAAATAAGAAACATATTCTGAACACAACTGTTCGATTGGCCTTGATCAATTAATATGCTGGAGACATACATGCAACAAGAACAACTAGACACCACATACTCATTTAGATTGGAACTGTCCCGCACTCCCACACAAACAAGATTACATTAAACGCTTAGTGATAAAACTTCCAAGGCAGCAAACATAAACATTAAAATATCTGTTTGATGTTAACTTTGTACTTAATACAAACATTTTCTGTGTACAGCCATTTCACAGAAAAATGACAAACGCTTGATGAAAGTACAGACTGGGGAGCCCTTTGAAGTGTTGCCTTAGCATGTTAACATACAGAATAGCGATACTTAAACATTTTGAAAGTAAATTATTTCACTTTCAAGTGAAAGGGTAAAATAAGGAAACAAGATAAGGACTGTAAGTAGTCATCAAACTAGAAAATAGTTAATGAATGTATAAGTATTGCAAGCATCTTCTCAGCACCTCCCTTAGTCAGCCATATTAAATTCACATTATCTTCCATTACATTACTTTTTACTTGAATCTTCTGATTGGCTTACAATTCAAATGTTAAATGTATAAATCTGGTTTATAAGCTAGTAATAAAACATCAGCAATGTGTTTTATATTTTCCTAACTAAAACATCAAACATAACTTATCAGAGAGAAAATTTAAATGGAATAGACCGTGCTAAAATACAGCAAACATTTGAGCTATACACTAGCTGTTCATCATTAGCGGAACCATTCAAAAATATTAGAACATTTTGTTATGTTAACACCTGGACAGATGCACTGACAGACACACAGACAGACACACACACACACACACACACACACACACACACACACACACACACACACACACACACACACACACACACACACATCTTAAAAACAAATAAAGACTGAGTCTCCTGCCATGGAAAGAAACTGCATGCAGCTCAGTTATTAAGTATTGCAGATTATGTTATCCAATAAAGCTCTTAAGAGACTGACACTCAGTGATTTATACTCCTGCAAATATTTCCTGTTCATAGACCACAGATTAGTTTAATCATTTAATGCAATGTTTAACATTTCAGTATAGCTATTTTAATTGTTTGTGGAAGCAAATTTAGAACAATATTAAGATCATTTGATAAATGATTGTATCATTATGAGGTACTGTTTTCTAGTAAGATGATCTCATGTCCTAGTAAGATTCTTCAATCACAGTAATATTGCTGTGGTTTGAATTATTGCTACAATGAGGTACCCTTAATAATAAAACTCAATACAGCTAATGCTCAGTTGCAAAGCCATGTAGAAATCAGTGAGGCACAAAAGACCTTTAATACATGTTACAACAGATGTGACACAACTGTGGGACATGGCATTAAACATTGATCTGTGTAACAGCAAGTAAGAAGTAAGTGTCATGTTTCTGTCACCAGATAAATGGATGTGTTTAAATGAAAGTGAAGCTGTGACTGGCCACACTGTAGGATATAAGCAAGCAATTTGCAAGCAGAGCTCTCCAGAGTAAGGTTCTGTAGTGAGTGTTTAAATTGGCTTGCATGAAATCCATGCTGAGCTATATAAGCTGCCAATACTTCTACATGCCGGAGACATGGCAGTCATCCAACAGATATGGATGCTCATGTGGGAAAGCTTCAGGTTTGCATTTTATGGAGATTAACCTATTTACTACACACACACACACACACACACACACACACACACACTGTCAGAATGCGAGAGGAGCACTAAAGCACTTAACAGCTTCAGAATGACAAGTATGGAAACACTATCATTCTATAAATCTGCAGTACATAAATACAAGACTACTGCTGGAAACCATGACTGCATAACTATTACTTTCACAAGAGATAAGAATTGGTCACTCTACTATATAACACTTAAGCTGCAGTAACACAGCTGGGCTGCATATAAAGGCAATCAGATTCATTGCTAATTTAACTGCCACAAGTCATTTAACCAAGACTCAATCATTTTCACATCGAGCAAGTCATTTCCAAATTGAAGACAATAGTACTACTTACATGAAAAGGAAGCATGTTTAGCATTCATTACTCATGAGAAAAGGAAATACAATCTATTAACAAAGTTGCAGGTATCTCAGACTTGGGTTAAAAAACATATTGCAAAAACAGCATTCTGATTTGTCTGTGCATTAGCCCTAACTTCTTATGTTATAAAACCAACCATCTCTTGACCATAAGGGGAATATTAAGAAGTAGATTACATTGCCAAATAATGAAACTTTGGAAAGGCGAACAATGTTTGAACATCTGCACAAGATGATCAGTGACAGGTACTGTCAGTAAAGAGAAAATATAAAATATTATCAGTATTGTTGATTCTGAACATGTATGCATTATGATGAAGTGTAGTGAAAGTGCTCTATAATGACTGATCAGCAGTGCTGGCATACTGATTCGGAAACATATAAAAATATGATCACTAGTGTCCCTACACAGATTCACAAATATCTTAAGCCACCATCACCAGTGTTTGCATATAGAGTCAGACATCTTTAAAAATGGGATTACCAGTGTTTGCATACTGACTTGGAAATGATCAGATCTACTGTCATGAAAAGAACATCAGATGTGCAGTGTCACTCTTATATTATGAATTATTTTGGTTTATATATTTGTGTCCTCCCCACTGACCACTATCAGATGAGCCACAATACCCCCCTTTGAAACCTCTGCAACCATGATGGAACAAAAAATGGAATAGCCCAGGACAGCACCAAACTGCTGACTGGTAGACAGGTGTTTTTCCACAGATAGATACATACACACACACACACACACACACACACACACACACACACACACACACACACACACACACACACACACACACACACACACACACACACACACACACACACACACACACACACACACACACACACACACACACACACACACACACACACACACACACACACACGTGTGTCCTCCTCATTATGTACATAATATACCTTTTTAACACAGACATTACTACTTTCTAATGGAGACCAGTGAGAGAAGTGGCTGTTATTGAGACAGGGGACAGAGAAAGGGTCAGCTAAGATTTAGTAGTCACATCACATTATCAATGAATGCAATTAAGACAAAGGTCACATGTAGCAGCAGGTATCAGTCTTTCCCTAGACACATTGTCAGGACATTTATTTTCCTTTGCCAGTATGGCATCATGTGACCATATAGAACACTGGATGCATTATACAAAAGCAGTCCAATTTGTTTGAAAAACAATACTTGAACAGGAATGCACCAGTTATGGGAGGATAAAGAGATGGAAAGCATTAGAGGTATATTAATGGAAAAGCTTTAGGTGGTTACTGTCATATAGTCCTTCAGCAGGAAAAAAAAATACACTGTAGCTGAGAACCATGGTGAGTACAAAAAAAAAGGATTACATAGGTTATGAATAGCATTTCATTCTGTGGGGAATAACAAGGTAGTTGTAACACTGAAAATCCTTGATACAGGACCTCCCAGTAACCATTTGGGGATACAGTGGCTGTATTTCAGGCATCTATGTCATGGATAGTATGCCAGTTCCTTGCGGAGGGGCATATGTGGTTTCCAGGTACCACAAAAGTGAGAAGCTACAGTATGCAGGCCCATTTCCCAGAAATACTTGGTGCAATTGACTGCACCCATATAGCTATCAGGGCATTATCTGGGATCAAGGGACAATGGTATTATCGACCATAAGGGTCCCCACTCCAATAACTGCCTGGTGGACTGCAATGCAAAAGGTATAATATACAATTATCAGTGTGTCACCAAGCCAGTGCCTATGATTTCTACATCAAGTATATCTGTGACTCATATTAGTGATTTGTACAGGGTGATTTCTATCAGGAACATCCCAGTTGTGAACCTTGATGTGCCCCAGAGCCATAGATAATGACAATGACATGCGACCCACAGAGCACGTCAGGGAAAACATACAACTCAGCACCGTTTCAGATATGCATCATCACCTAAAGTCTGTTTGGAGTGATGACTGCCCACTTCCATTGCACAGCTCTTTTGATGGAGCACTGTAGCATTTTTTGCAAACTGGAAACTTGCAGCAAGATTTTTGTTGGGTGACCGTGTTATACAGCATGTTGGTAGGTAGTCAGACGCAGCAATATACTGCCATCAGATAAGAGGATGCGCCTGAATCAGAGCTGGAGGAGGGGCCTGGTGAGGATGAACTGGCTGCTGGAGATGACCATGCAAGGCAGATGTGGGCACAGTATGTTGTGGCGCTGCTTAATATTCAGCATCTGTTTTCTAACTACTATGGGTCAGATTAAACATAGCAAACATTAACAGTGGTGCATGTAATACTGCAACCAGGCTCTGCTACACAGTACATGGGCTGGTCAGGCTGTACATCAGACACAACTACCCCAGTAACAAAGCACCAACAGAAGTGTACAGTCATCATGATATGCAGAGGTAGAAAGGGCCACAGTGACAGGAGTCGGCAATGGGCATTATTGAGGGGTTACTAATGATGTATATGTGCGTGTGTATTGTGGCCTGGCGAATGCAAGCTTAGAAGACTGTGCAGGGAGGGGGTAGTGTCTCCTGTGTGAGGTTAACAAGGGTGTGGTTGTATACTGTATCTGCAGATGTTGCTTCTCTATCTGCATGTTTCTGTGATAGGTCCTGCGTACCCTTAGGAAGTACTAGCTTTGAGCATGCACATACCAGTCCGTGGTGGCATCCCCACCAAGCAATTTCACTGGCATGATTAGTGGCTGGCATGGATGAAGGCAATCTTTGTGATCATGAACATAGGACCATGCCATGGTGATGATTATCTTGTTCACCTGGTATGTAGGGGTGCCAACAGCAATCTGCAATATCCTCTACACTAGTAGAAGGTTTCAAGGATGTTACAGGGTTTGACTGTGACTGTGCCCTATCTGTCCAATGGCAAGTTTCCACACTGTAGGCAGATGAGAGGTGATGATGTGAGCAGTATTAACTTTGACATGTGCCAGCAGAAAGACCCTGGTAGGATATAGTCTCCCCCTGACAGGCTGCCAAAATACTACACATTTATGCAAAGCCATCCCTGATGTTGTCTTGCAGCCCATGCAAACAGAAATCAACTATGGCCATGATGACAACAGCCTTTGCCTGGATGACCATCCCCCAGATATACTGCATAATGGTCATGTAGAGACTTACCTGATGCAAGGGGTGGTACCCATGCCATTATTGGCAATCTGCTATGCTGCCTACTGTTTTTCCCATATTCAGTGGAGCCTTCAGTGTCCTCTGCTACGTTGGAGTCAGGGGAAGATGGCGTCCCATGTGATGCTGTGCTGGACAATTCCTGTCCTTCACTGGTTAACTGTGATTCAAAGGACGATTTCACAGGCAAAAAGTAGTTTCAGTTGAAAGGGAAGTTAATGTGCTCACCACAGTACCTATACCTGACAGTGGTATTATGCAGAAATACTCTTCTGTATTAATTCTAATCAGTGACAATCTCAGTTCCCGAATATAAGTCTATATACCTTGTGCAGAATCTCACGGCTGCTGGGAATAGAAGTGCATGTAAGGATGCTATGACCATATTCAACATATGAGAACTTATGACTATGGTATGTTGCACTACATTGACCTATATATAAGGGCATATCCACCTGGGGTGTCACCCACAGACCTTAATGGTAGTGGTTGAAGTTCTTCACCAATGTTCTCTCCTCCATCAGTCATGAAGAAGCAGTCCATAACACCAGACAGTGATGCCATGAATTTCTTCAAGTCTGTGAGGATGTTCTGTGTAGGAAGACCCCTATCCATGGCAATGCTCTCAGATTCAAAGACAGAGATGTGTTCTTGTAGGTATAGTGGATCATGTCATTAACCCTACAGTGTAGTTGTAGTCCAGATCAATATTGTACACTAACAGCATTTATATCTGCAACGAGGTCCCACAATACATATTCACAGAAGGGGCATGGTCATTTTTATTTGTCAGGAGGGACTGCTAGCCATGTACTCAGAGGATCTGTACCAAGACATCTGTATAACCTGGGAAAACTTCTTCATATATCTGAACTGTTACAGCCTGTAAATGTGAACATATACATATGGTCAGCTGTTGGTGATTTATATCTGCTACATTCACAGCACAATTCCCCTTAGCCCCTCTGGCACAGATTGTGCAATATCTTACACACCCAGAGGCACAAACCAACTCCATCGGTAATTGATATGGGGAAGATGCCTGTAAGTGGACACAGGTGTGCCACTTTCACCAAACTATACTAATTCAGTATATACTAGATAAATCTGTTGCGGCAATGTGTGTGCAGGTGACAGTGCATCAATACACGTGGGCCATGTCTGGCCATGTACCATGCCCCTTCCCACACATTCCCAAATTTGACTTCCACCATAAATGTGGATGGCAACTGCTGTCTGCACTGTAGCCTGTCTTCCCCCTTTGGCATTGTTCTGTAGCATGTTGCTGTATCACATAATAAAAAATAAAGTAAAAAAGAAAAGGTAGGTATGTAGCCATTATATATTCCAGAACTCATTAGGGAGTGGCCAGGAATAGTGAGACAAGAATGAGCAAAAATGTGAATTGCCATATCTCTAAATATTCCCTTTTGTTAAAGTATGGTGATATATTTATGTGGGTTCACTTTATAACATCGAAATACTGAAATGTTGAATTTCAGTATCTCTAAGCTATAAAGTCGAATGTTAAAAATAGCGAACGTTCATAATCGCGAATTTGACGTATGTCGAAAATATGTCGAATTTGCGGTTATGAAGTTGCGCTATGTAATGTCCGGGTTTGTGTTTTGTTGGTGCGCGGTGCCGTGTTTGGATGTAGGTGTTATGTCAGGTAAGTGAGTGTTTTGTAAGGGTTTTGAGTGGGAGTTAGAGTGTGTGTGAGGGATTGGAGAATGTGCGTGTGTGAGTGAGCTTTTGTGTTGTGTTTGTGCGATGTCGGAGTTAGTATATATAAGTAGGGGGGGTGTGGGGGTTGCAGTGGGGCTTGCCCCCTGCTTATGTGTGTGTGAGTTGTGTATGTGTGTTGTTTTTTTGTTTATGTTGTGATGTGGGTGTTGTGTTGTATGTTTAGTGTAGTGTGTATGGTGTTTTCGGTTATGTGGTTTCACGGTTTTTGTTTGTCGGTGTTTTGTGGATTCGGTTTTATAGTCTCGAGGTACTGAAATTCGATATTTCAGCATTTCGAGGTTATAAAGTGAATCCATATATATATATATATATATATATATTATATTTTATATATATATATATATATATATATATATATAGAGAGAGAGAGAGAGAGAGAGAGATAAAGTTACAAGATGCATGGGGTTCCCCCAGATTGGGTGGGTACAGGGGATGAATGCTGTAAAAAAACTTTAATAAAGGTGATATTTAGCATTTATTGTTCTACTACATGTTTGTAGTTATTTTTTTTTTTTGTTTTGTTTTGTTTTGCAATTCTAAGGCTTGCACTTATGAAATGCATTTTATTTTCATGGTCCCTGTGGTTACTCTTTGCAGTGCATGCACTGTTCTCATGACATGCACACATGTGGTAGGGGTGAGGCTGCTTAGGAAGCAAGTTAACTTGCAACTTGTGCACAATTGCACAATGCCTGCAATTGTACCCTTTGGTCTGCTGGGTGCAGTGTATATATTGCCACTGCATAGCTAACGTTATGCCAAATACTGGCAAACAGTACTGGTTAATTGTTTTTGCTGCTCTCTCTCTCTGTTGCAGTCCTTTATCATATACTTTTTCCATTTGTTTCTCACCATTTATGCTCATGTTTTCTGCAGTATCTGCCATGGTTGTGGCTGTAATATGGTTGCAGTTAGCTTACTGTCTAACTAGCTTGGCATGTGCTAATATGCGCGCTTAGGGAAGTCTTGTCTTGTACTGATGATGTATTTTCTTGTGCATCCAGTATTTCTGCGCATTTAATGTATGCTATCTTTTCTAGTGGCACAGTTAGACTGCTAGCTTACTTTTCAGTCTTTTAACAGGACTATTACAGGTATATTTTTTCAGGTTTTTCTACTACTCATTTCTCCCAAAACACGAGCACATGTCCTTATTTCTTCATTCAAACATGTGTTATGTTATACGGTCACACACTGAATATAAGCCATGTTTTGCACAGCATTTCTTAAATATTATTTAATCTGTTTCACATCCCTTGTATACATTCTCATGTATCTGCCTTTTTGCCACCAGGAAAAAAAAACTTTCAAACATTAAATTACAACACTCTTTTCAAAAAACATAGGGCAAAATTGAATCAGAAAAAATAAATAAATAAATAAAAACTTTCAGACATTTTTACAACACTCTTTCCACAAGCCATAGTGCAAAACTGAATTATAAAACCAAGACAAGAAAAAAAAAACACTAATAGACTGGAGACAACTGAACTTCAGCTGACCTCTTGTGTATTTATTGGTTTCTTCAAAACTGAAGTTAACAAGCTAAGGTTATCTTAAATATGCTTCTTATGAAACAATCAAAAAGAACATTTCTGTCATTAAGCCCATAGAACAAAGTAACAAAAATATATATCAAACTACACAAAATATAATCAACATCACAAGCTACAGAAGATAAAATTAGTTTACTGAATTAGCTTTAGAATCACATGTAATAATTTTATGGTCATTAAGGCCAGGTGGTTTGTTTGCAATTCAATCTGCCGCAACAACTAAAAACTTATGTGATTCCCAAGTGTCATTCTGTTGACTATATTAGCCTCAGAAAACAGGAACCTGTCAAAGTTTATTTTCAATAAATGCTTCGCATGTGCAGTAGATGGCACAATATACGACAACCATTTCAGGAAAGCCTTTCTTTCTTTTAAAAACAGTTCTTATGTGCGGGAAGATGACCACTTCACCTTTTTTGATGAACCAGCATATTCTACACTTGTGTTTTTGTGCAGTGTTGTTTGGCTATCTGTAATATACCTTTAAGGCTTTCAGCCTCACTCACTGATGAAAGTGGGTGAAGTACCCAACTCCTTTACCAAATCAGGATTCCCCCACAAAACGTTCCAGTTATGTTGTAGAATGTTTTATTATAGTGACTGTCTACATGATGAATAATTGGAAATGCTGCAATATAACCTGTACTATTCTGAGAACCAGTAGCTTCACAAAAGTCATTACTTTTAACCTACCTGATTGACAATAGTTGTGAAAATGCAGCCTTTATCTTTAATATCATTTAATCTAGCTAAAATAAAAATTTCAGCATACACTCTCTCCAAAAATAAAAGCTTCAAATTATCCATTGATTCTTAAAACACCTTTCAATATGTAGCCAGTCTAGATAACCTGATTTCTAATGACATTTTTTATATCTTTTGGACATTATTTCTTCGGTTTGTGAGCTTGTTTATTATCTGCATTTTTTAATTTGTTACCCAGGATTGTTTGATTGGATAAAGCTCATTATTAGCACAGGTCTAGGAAGAAAAATTCCCTTATGTTAAAATACAAGGAGTATAATCTTTAATATATGGGAGTAAAGCAATGTAAGATATAGTTACTGTAGCAGAGACATATAACTTAAGTAAAAAGGCAAGTAACGTGACTCAAAATACTGAAAAACTATCTACAGTATTTACAACAATCTCCTACTTGTTGTAAATAAAACCACAGTATCTATACAATTTATACTTGTATCTGGACAGAACAACAACAGGGGTCATATTATATAGGAGATGCTGACAAACATGGAGGAGTGGCAATGCAAATAGAAAAAAATTTTGGAATGAGTCATTGATATCTGGTTATGACAAAAGTATTAGATAGCAGAAGATAAATGACAAGGAAGAAGATGGGATAGGGGTGGAAATGGAATTATATGACAATGATATTAAAGGGTGTATAAGATCCTAGTTAGGAGGACAAGTTAAAAGTGATATAGTGTATTGTGACAGCGGAATTAGAGCAGCATAAAAAAGGTATGAGAGAGTGAACAATATTTTGGGTAGATTTAGTGCTTGGAAATACAGCAGCACTCTAGGATGTCATTTACAAAGACATTGGAATCGTCTGACCCCAGTACAGCCCCCAGGGGCACTCCCATGCGTCATTCTTCTTTTGTGAGTAGCATTTATTTTCGGCTCTTGATACATACATAGATTAATAGGTTCATAGGTGGTTACTATGTTAGTGGCCATAGAGCCAGTACAAGACTAGCCATGTAAATCCCGAGTTGCATCAATTGTCCTTGGTTATATGGATGTAATTCACAGATTGTCTACGATAAACACAGACTACCCCCATCCATGAGGGACATGGGTGCCACCCCTGGGGTGAATTTGAGGTCTCCCACCCATTTGTCCAGGTTGCACTTGAATAGGGTCAGTGAGGAGCTCTATTTCATGTGAACTGGAGGTTTATTCCAGAGTAGCAGCAATCCTTGGGAGATATAGCCGTCTTTCCCGCTTGGTATGTTAATGTCACAGACTAAGTTACGATCCCCTGAGCAAGTGAATATTGTGCCATTTGACTTGTGGATGTGTAGCATATCCATTAGGGCAGGATCAGAGACTGCCCTGTAGGCCAGGCACAGGTTGCCTCTCAGCAGCCTATATGATACAGAGTATAGTGACAGGGTTTTCAGTCTATCAACATAAGTCATGGTTTAGAGGCCCTATATTTTCTTGGTGAGAAACCTCTGTGGTCTCTCCAGCTGCTGCAGGTGTCTGGTGAGGTACATGCAGAAGGAAACATTATTCTACACTAAACACTATTAATGGTCTGATGAGGGTCAAGTAAAGTGGAGTTGTAATATCCTTAGATCTGGCTGTGATGCCCTTACTGATGAGATGTGGAATGTAGAATCTTTACCACTGTGGAAGCTAGGTGGTCAAAGTTCAGATTGCTATCTACCTGTGTTCCCAGATCTCACACAACTGGATTTGAACTTAGGGGCGTGCTGTCAATATAGTAATTTGGGAATTCCACTTTGCCAAAGGGGATAATGCACTTTTTTGCATTTAATTTTAGACTGTGGTTTTGGCACCAGTCATTTGTCTGTGTTAGCCCCTTCTTTAATATGTTAACTTCATTGGGGACTCAATAATTGTATCCAATTTGCAATCATCAGTGAACTTGGTAAACCAAAGGCTGCCCTACTTTAGCCTGGACTTCTGAGAAATAGATTCCAAACAGTAAAGGGCCCAGCACAGATCTTTGTGGTATGTCACTGGTGATGTGTCTACTGGTAGAGGTGGAGTCACTAACTCTGACAATATGTGTTCTGTCAGTGAGCCAATTAGCTATTCATGTAGTGACATAAGGGTTAATCCCCAGCTGGAATAGTTTCTCAATGATACCTGAGTGGGGGATTGTGTCAAAAGCCTTGGCTAGGTCAAGATAGGCAGTATGCACCATCTTACCTTCATCTAGGGCTTGGTGACTTTCTTAAGGAAATCTGCTAGGTCTAATAAAAGTGATCTACCCTTAATGAAGCCAAACTGGGTTGCGTCTAGAGTTTGAAGGCTGCCTATGTCCTTGTTGATAAAGTCCATAATGATTTTTTCCATGGCCTTGCAGATGAAGCTGGTCAGACTTATGGATCTATAGTTCCCAGGGTTGGTTGATGGCCTTCCTTTGTTTAAGAGGATTACTGTTGCTGTTCTCCATTCTGTGGGAACAAAGCCAGTTCTCCAGCTATGGTTAAAGAGAACACCAAGTGGGTCCACTAGTCTCTGTTTTTGATTGCTTAATAAGCAACCTGGGATGTTATCTGGTCCCATTGAAGCCATGTTTTTGGCCTTGGAGACCTCAGATATGACCTGATCTCTAGAGACACTAGGCAGAGGACTGGTGTCAGGTATGCTTTGAGATATGGCTAATGGGAACAGGGGGTGAAGTTTGTGCCAAATCTGTCAGCTAGCAGGTTGGCAATTTCCTCTGGTATAGTGTGAGTGGACCAGCAACTACCAGTTTGGCACATAGTTGGGCATTCTGTTTTAGATTTTGGAAGTAGTTAAATAATGCCTTATGATTATCCTTAGCTAGGGATGCTATATTACCTTAATAATTAACCTTAGGGGACTTTACAAGACTTCTAATTTGCTTGTTCAAGATATGGAGGGAATTTTTCCTCTTCTGGGTCAGTTCCCTTTTGTTCTTAGACATCAATTTCTTCCTTTGTTATATAACCTGTTTATACTTGAGGTTCACCAGGGTAGCTTGTTTTTTTGGGAGGACCTGGTTATAATCCGGCCAGGTACAGCCGAATCTGTACAACTGCATAAGTGTTTATACAGGGCATTTGTGCACACTTCTGCATTGGAGTCATTGTTGTCTGTGATTGCGGGGACTAGAAAACTTTTTATACCATCTCTTAATATGCTGTAATTTGCTTTGTAAAAGTTTTTTTTTACTTTTTTTTTTTTTTTGCTTTTTGCTCCTGTGGTGGTGACAGGTTCAATAGTTACTTCTAACAAGACTGATTTATGGTCCAACTTTACCAGGGAGGGCATCACACATGGTGGAGTGCAGTGACTCCCCATGTTGGTGAGTACTAGGACATTTGAGCCTCTTGTAGGAGTGCCGACTATCTGTTCTAGAGCATTTGTTTTGAGAAAGTCCAGGAACCTCTGGGTGAGCATGTTCATACTCATGTATATCACCCAGTTGATGGAAGGATAGTTGAAATCTCACATGACTAAGGTGTTGGGCTGCATGGTGAGTGACTCAGTAAGTCCAGGTAGGTGGTGCACTTTTCTTGGTTCATGGTGTGGTACCTATAGCTGATGATGTGGTAGGGTATTTTGCCTATAGTTAATTGGACATGGAGTAATTTGAGAAAGTCATACTGTTTGACCAGTCTCAAGGTGTACTTGGCTTTTATGAAGATGGACACACCTCCACTTTTTGTCCTTTCACACTCATTTTGAGGTCTGAATATGTGCAAGTCATTGTAGCCTTGCATGGCTGGGATGCTCTCTGTGGTCTTGAACTATTTCTCAGTGGCTGCACTTCCAAAGTCAGGAGTGTTTCCAGGGAGTACTGTTTCATGTTTAGACTCCTAAGACTCCTAGCATTAAGCAACAGAACCTTGAGTTTGTCTCAAGTAGATTTTGTTACATCAGAAATTTTGTTGTTTTGACATTGCCTAAAAAATATACTATGGGGGAGGCAGGCACCTATGCCAGTATCCAAAAGCCTAGAGGAGATAAGTGTAGACCATCTCTGACAAAGCAGCCTGGTCTGTCAACCATGTCTTCCCAGGCTGACAGGTACTGGACTCCCCTGGACTGACACCACAAGCTAATCCAATTGTTGAAGATGATCATTTTTGTTTATATTGTTGCATCATCCTGGAGGAAAGTATAATGCTGCTAAGGGCTATGGTCATACCTGTCTGGGACACATAATCTGAAAGGTCTGTCATGTTTCTCTTCACGCAGTCCAGAGAGGTACATCTAAAGTCATTCACCACAACATGGACTATGACAGAGTCATAGTGATAATTGTTGTTGAGTGACTTGAATGCATGTGTGATTTGATGGATCCTGGCACCTGACAAGCAGCTGGAAATGACCTTCTCCTTGTCCAGCCTGGTGAGGGGGACATCTGTGTGTGCTTCACTGTGGAGTTGATTATGAACAAGACAATAGGTTTTGAGGTGTCTTGCCTTAGGTGCTTATTTGCTGAGACAGTGATGTATGTATTATTATGTGTACTGGTTTCTATTTGCATAGCAGTGTGTGCAATTGGTTTAGGCCTCTGATCTTTTGGTAGGCTTCTAGTGAGTACCTCTGTGAATGTGGGTTAATGTGTCATGACTTCATTTTGTGTGAGAGGTGAAGTTTGCGTGATGAGTACCTGTTTTATGTCCAGTTTGTTGTTGCTTGAGGGAATTGATTCCAATTTCATAGAGTAATTACATCTCTCTCATACAGCATTTGCTTGTTTTAGGAGTAAGTGGTTGTCAGTATACATGAGGCAATTACTACATTGCCTTAGGATGCCATGTCAATCAGACTGGCTGGTGAAATGATGGGATACCGCCTGTCCATTATAACAGGTTTTTACCATATGTACTATTAGGGAAGGGAGTGGGCTAGTTTGACCAGTTTTTGTGCTAAGACTAGGACTAACAAAGGTGCTTGTTCTATTGAAGGTTATGGATGATAAGTGTGGTAATGCTGCTCAGTGCACCTGTAGTGCAGTAGGGAAGCTTGAGAGGGTTCTACTGACAGATGTCTAGGGAAAAACTGAGTTTCAAGGTAGCTGCATATATAAAGGGCACCCCTAATCCCTGTTGCATGGTGTGCTGTAATGCACAAATGCAAGGCTTAAATACAGGCAAAATGAAAACACTAAGCTAATCTATCAGTAGGAAAGCACACAGTGAACCTTCTTCCAGAAATCCCCAGACAAGACAAGTCTGGATCTACACTCTTCTGCCACAAGGATGCTGGGAAGCCCTTCTTAATGTAATAGGGCTAGTTTAGTGCTCAAGTGTATCAATAACAGACCAGATTCAGCAGGTCTGAATCTAGTCTATGCTATCTAGGTATCAAAATAGCACAAATCAGGTGCAGAGAAGTGCAAAAAATACTTATAGCCCTTTTGTGTGTTTCTGAGCTCAGATAGACCAGGTAAACACATACTCACACCAGATGAACAATCCCAGTACTCCCAGTGCAAAAACACAGTAAAGTAGCATCTGGAGTGAAATGCTAACATGAACAAAATTAAAGATATAGATACAGCAGTGTACTTTAAACAGCTTATAACAGTGTGATTATTTGTTAAAAGTACTTTTCTTTGAATAAATGAGCCAAGAGACACTCAATTGTACAGAATCTATAAAGGCACTAAAAAATAAGATAAACTAACAAGACAAACTTAAACCTTGCCAAGAAACTGGCTTTCAGTTTAATTTTTTTCCTCTTTTTTAATTTCTCCAGGTCTTTTGGGTTTCTAATACCATGAAGGGAATTCCTAAGTCAAAGTACAATAGAAGCTCATAAAATTAGTATGGTTTCAATCTTTGATGTCAGCCAGAAGTGCTCTTTACAGCATCAGCAATGTAATGCAGTAATGACTCCTTTGGCAATTCACAAGGAGTTACATGTATTGGTAACATATCTTAATACGATCGTAGATCCTTTTTTATAAGACCAATTGCTCCTAATACTATTGGAATTATCTGGGTATCTTTCTTCCAAATTGCTCTCATTTCTGCCTGCAGATCCTGATATTTTATGACTTTGTGTCTCTCTCTCTCTGTAGGCAAGACACTGTAGTCACTAGATGTGGTGATTTCAATGATCAATGCTACTTTTGTCTTTTTTTCCTGGACCACTATGTCTGGTTTTCTAGCATCTGTCTCCTGAACTGTTGGAAATGGATGATCCCATGTGATGTAAATTTCATCATTTTCTATGATGCTTTGTGGCTCATGTTTCCAATGTTTTTTCAGCCACTTCAAAACCATAATGTTTACACAATCCCCAGTGTAACAGTCTTGTCATGTTATTATGCCTTTCTGTATACAGTCCTGCTGCCATACTGCAACTGTTTCAAATTCAGTTTTATAAAACCTACATTTGTCTGTTTCTCCCACATGTTCAATGGACTTTGTAAACCTGTATGTACATAGCCCACTATCTTCAGCCGCCAGTATTAACCTTTCATCTCTTGGTTTGAATTCACCTCTTCTTAACCATTCCGGCATTCGTTCCTGTTCAACATGAAGTTCTTCCAGAGGTTTTCTATACTTGCAACTATATTTATGCATTTTCCACATTTCTTGCCTTCTCTTCTGGTCCTTCACCTTATATTCTTTATTTTTTTTTGGCACATTCAGTTCCTGCCTGATTTTTATCTACTTCTGGTTAGATTTCCATTCCTGCATGACGCCAATATGCTTCATCTAGATTAAGCAGAGAAGTCATCTTAGATTTATTCTCCTCATGTTTCAAAACTTTCACTACGTTTGGGTCTTGTGAGGTCATAAGATATGTGTGGAGTCCCATGATTACAAATTTGTACATGTAATCAATTTCAAGGAGGCCCTTCCCTCCTTCAGAATGGGGAATATATAATCTTGGTATGCACTGATTTTTATAAATCATTTGGTGAGCATGAAGCATCCTTCTTGTTTTCCTATCTAATCTATCCAACACGTTTTGGGGCCAGTCAGTCTCTTCAAAACTGTAAGTTAGGACAGGAAGAGCAAATTGGTTTATAGCTTGGATTTTGTCCCTAGATGTCAACACTGTTTTCAGGATTAATTTAAGTCTTCGAAAGTATTCCTTACTAAGTTTTATTCACATTAATTCATGTTTTATTGTTGATCCTTCATCAATTCCCAAATATTTATACACTCCCTGTTGCTCAAGTTCTTATAGGTTCATAGGTTCATAGGTTCATACTAGGCTATCTGCCCTAGGGCATTTATAAGCCTAGCCAGAGTGTGTTTGGCTTTCGCCACCCATTTTAAATTAATTTTGCTATGCCCTTTTTTGAGGTTAGTATACTGTGCCTCTGTCTAACAGTGACACAGAAGTGATACCCGGGGTAAACCTACGATCTCCCATCCACTCATCAAGATTCCTCTTGAAGAGAGTCAATGAGGGACTCTGCCTAACCTGGACTGGGATTTTATTCCAGAGTGAAGGGAGCCTCTGGGTTATGAATCTGTCCCTCCAGCATGTCCTATTTATTTCAGTGCTGAGGTTCAAGTCTCTCGAGCGTGTAGCTCGATGGGATTTGGATTTTCTGAGGTGCAGCATGTCCATTAATTCTGGGTTGGACATGGCTTTATACGTCAGGCACAGATCGACTCTGAGCAGTCGGTATGCCACTGAGTAGAGCTGGAGTTTCTTTAACCGGGCAGCATATGGGATCTGTTTGAGCCCTTTGATCCTCTTTGTGAGGTACTTTTGGGGTCTTTCCAGTTGCTGCAGGTATCGGGTAAGGTACATCCCAAAAGGGGTATTGTACTCAATTATGGGCCTGATGAGGGATGAGTAAAGAGGCACGATGACCTCCCCTGATCTAGATGTGAATCCCTTCATGATTAGGTGGGCTATATAAAATGTTTTTCTAACCACTTTGGCCACGTGATTGTCAAATGAGAGATTGCTATCAACTTGGGTCCCCAGGTCCCTAATTACTTCTTCTGTACTTAATGGATTACCACCTATGTGGTAATTTGTGAGCACTTTGTTTTTGCCAAAGGGGATGACTATACACTTTTTGGCGTTTAGCTTGAGGCCATGGCTCTGGCACCAGTTGTCTGTTTCTATGAGGCTCTTTTGGAGGGTGCTTGTGTCGGCTGGAGAGTCTCTTTATATCACATTCTTGTCCCAAACTGGTGTTTTCTTGGTGATGCAGTTTTTCTGCTTTAAAGGTTACTTTTGCACATTTGTTCCTGTATTAAAGGCTTTATGTCTAAGCAGGTGACATCTCCATTCATGTTCTGATTTATTACATGGCTTCCTAAGACAGAGAACTCTCATTGCTTTACCTGGCTTGATCTTAATGCTATGAATCCACAGCATTTTTGGTTCTGTACCCTGAAGGTCATCCAGATATTTGAAAATCATTTTCTTTAGAAGTACTTCATTGATTTTGCTGAAAATTAATCTACTATGACAGCTTGATTGTTTCGTAGTTTCTGCCTTCATTTTGTTTGAAAAGTAATGATATCAAATGGAACTTAGACTCAGCAGATACAGGGAAAAAAAATACCTGTCACATTCATTTGGATGGCATGGGTGACATGCTTATAACTGCTTGCCCATATCACTAGAGCACATTTAACAATTGCTTCAGCAGAGTAATTCAAGGTGGCAGTAACTCAAGCCCTGTTCTTCACTTTTCATAGGAGAAGAATTCTATAGATTGTATTGCAAAGTTATGGGTGTTGTGATGATGGAGTCTTCCAGATAAAGAATTATACAACTACTTCATTGGTCATTACTGAGCACTGTTTCTCCAAACTGCAATGACCTTAAAGTTAGAATAATAAAGTAAGAATCTGTGGGAGATAAAGGTCACTACATGAAGGCTGGAAAAGACCAGTTGGTATAATGGTTATGGTCTTTGCTTCCCATGCTCAAAGTACAAGGTTTGAGCCTGATCTCTGGCCAATGCCAGTTTGGCATTTGCGTTCTCCCACTGCATCTCTGTGGGGTTCCTCTCACCTCCAAAAAAAAAAAATGCTGATTGTTTCCATCTCAAACTCACCCAAGAATGAATCTGTCGTCATCAGCACAGACTGTACAAAGTACCATATGGGGGAAGAGCTGTACAGACAAACCCCTTTGGGTATCTACTCTGGTGTGCAGTATCCTCATGATAGGAGAACACAGATCCTGAAAAATATACTTCATAACGGTGTATCAATTGCTAATAACATAACAATACAAAGTACTGTATGTGTGTAACAAACATGTCTGTACCTGAGTTGTCAGATGCAAAATTCTGTTGCTGAACTACTGTGATACAATGTCTCATGTATTCTTTGTCCCCAGGCCTGATGCTATGCATCAGGCTAACTCTTATTTCTAAATCTGCCCCAACCCAACCAATTAAATTATGAAAGCTTTTTTCCCTGATAATATCACTACATGAGACATTCGGACACAGACACAGACATAACCACACATGCACAACAGTAATTCTATCTCGTAACTTACCCCTTACTCTAACCCATACCTCTCAACCTCTATGAGCAAGAAATCTGAATGAAGCCATAAAAATGGGGGACAAAAGACCAAAAATATGGACAATGTTTAAATATAGCTCTTATAAACTTAGAAAGTTAATAGAATAGCAGGTTTGGCATTTGCATGAATTTTCTGAAGGGTATTAAGTCTGAAACTCAAATGTCTGTCATTATTTTCAGACTTCACTCTTCAATGATTTGCTAATGAACCTGACACCCTACAACTTTTCTGTTGTAATAGGTGAATTGCAACTTAGTTTTTGTTAGGTTTTAAGGCTTAAAAGGTTTATGCACAACATCAGGGAAGGGTTCCAGCCAATTGACACTAGATTGGGCCAATACCTTGAATCAGCCTTTTACACACACACACACACACACACACACACACACACACACACACACACACACACACACACACACACACACAGTCTCAAGCCTTTACTGTTTACATTAGTAAATTTTGCTTTTACTTTCAGCATAGTCTCTAGACTAATCACAACTCTCTCTAATTTACACTGCAGGCACATAAACAGGGCTGTTTGGCAGTTTTAAAGTATTCCAGAGCTTCTTCAATTAAGCTTTTGTTAGATGCTGATATTTTAAGCTCAGTACTCACCTTTAAACTGATAATTTTTTCAGGTCTTCTCCCTGTGGGGCTGAACCCGCTCTGTTCGCTACGCTCACTCAGCTCCCCTCCCTGCCCCCATCCACACCCTCCCCCCATAACATCAACCTTATACCTAGCCTGACCCCTCACATACTTCCTTCCACCTATCCCAAAACCCCCCTAATTATTCCCCTATTATACTTCCTCATTATTGTACTCTACCTCCCCACCCATTTCTAAATAAGCCCATATAGTACTCCATCCTCTAAACTACTTCTATCCTGCTCATATTCTTTAACACACTGCCCTCAACCACCATCATGTCCATCACAACTATTAATTTGATCTTGTTTCTCTCACTTACACTCTCTCTCCTAACAATAATCACAACTTTCAAGGCACCCAGCATACCTCATGCACATACCTGTACAACCAGCAGCCATAATCCACAATTATCAAGTTACTCAGACATCTACCCTAGCTTATTCACAGCTAATAACTCTGTACTATGCAAAGTAAAAATTCTACCTCTCCAAAGACACTCCCCTTATCATACCACCAGCAGCAACTACGTCATTTTTAGGAAAAAACTGAGAAGTATAACGTGCAGAATTTGCCAAAGCACTATTTCCCAGTGTGGTGATGTACAACCCAACCCTGGACCAGCCCCCCTCAGCTCCAGCAAACCTAGCAAATCTCTTATGCTATCAACCATAAATCTCCAAAGCCTTAGGAACAAGATACCTGAACTCCATGCCTGGATTTCTAAGTACAACCGAGATATTATAGCAGCTACTGAAACCTGGTTGAAATCATATATAAAAGACACTGAATTTCTCCCCCCAAGCTACTCATGCCTGAGAGTCGATCAACCCAACAAGAGAGGAGGAGGAGTATCAATACTTTTCCCTAGCAATTACACATTAATCCCCTACTCAAAACCAACACCCAACTTCTCACCAGCCGAAATACTAATCTCTATATTAAAACTTAACAACCATAAAAACATTTGCATAATTGCTCTTTATATTCCCCCAGGAAACAACATACCAATATTAGAAAACATACCTGCCTGGACTTCTCAAAATACAGATAATGAAACCATCATTCTAGGTGATGTAAATATCGACTGGCTAGATATAGGCCACAACAACCTCTCAAAAAACATAAATCTTTACAACTTCTCCCAACTAATTGAAGACATCACTAGACCTCACAAAAATTACAACTGGGGCTTTACAATAGACTGGATATTAGTATCTCACCCTTTCAATGTCATCAGTGCAGGCATACTACCTAATACCATTAGTGAACACCAACCAGCATATATCATACGCAAAACTACTCCAACCACAGGCCAACACCAATACAAATCTACCAGAAATTTTACTAAGTTCCAATCATCCATATTTAATGAAACCTTAGCTAAAGTAAACTGGAAATCTCTCAAATCCCTACCACTTAATGAGGCAGTTGAATTCTTTAACTCAACATTTCTAGACATCCTAAATAGGCAAGCACCCACACGCCAAAAACGAATAAAACATAACCATGCATGATGGCTCTCAAAATCCACCAAAGAAGTAATGTCCACAAGGGATAAAATCTGGAAATCACAGCAGAAAAACAAAGACCCCTCAAATCTACTACATTACAAGCAACTCCGTAACCAGGCAAAATGTCTAATAACCACTGATAAAAAGACCACTACTTCCACATACAAAGCCAACATAAAAATAATCCTCAAAAAGTCTGGTCTTCCATCAGCCAACTATTACACCCAGGGTCTCAAAGCAATCCATCCCCTGACCCACAAAAAACTCCCACTGAACTTGCTACCCTCTTCAATTCCTACTTCATTGACACCATAGCTAACCTAACCACCACCTTTCCTACAGTTAACAGCACCACCACCAAGACAGCTGATGACCAAATCATCCCAGAAAACAAATCTATCCTTAACCCTAACCTAAAATTCTCCCCCATACCCACCAGCACAATAAAACATCTTTTACTTAAGCTAAAACCCTGTACTCTGGCCCCTGACAATCTACCTCCACACTTCCTGCAGCTAGCAGCAAAGTCTATAGCTTATCCCATCAGCATACTCATTAACAAATCAATTAAAGAATCTCTTGTCCCATGCATCTGGAAAAAAGCATTCATTCTTCCCTTACACAAAGGTGGCACCAACACAGACACCACAAACTTTCGACCCATAGCAATTCTCTCACCCCTCTCTAAAATACTGGAAAAATGCATCCATGCCCAACTCCTCAACCACCTACATGAAAATCAAATTTTATCACCCACTCAGCATGGTTTCAGACAAGGACACAGGACCACTAACACCCTCCTATCCTTCCTTGATACAGTTAACCGGGCATGGGATTCTGATAAAATAATTGCTTCACTTTTCCTTGACCTCTCCAAAGCTTTTGATACCATTCCCCACACTATCCTCCCCTCTAAACTATCCACCCTCCACATTTCTCCCCTACCCTACAATGGTACAACAGCTATCTTTCCAATAGGCAGCAATCCACAAAATGGCAACAGTCTTACTCTCCCTTCCTCAGTACATCCACAGGGTTACCCCACAGCTCCATACTTGGTCCTCTCTTATTTAGCATCTTTATTAACAACTTTCACACCACTCTCCCACAATGCTCAGTAATCCAGTATGCTGATGACTCTACAATAATATGCACTGCAAATTCCAGCTCTGAACTCCGGCAAATTACTCAGAATGCCCTCACATCTACTGAATCTTGGATGGTTAACAATCATCTTGCCCTAAATCCAAAAAAAACTAAACTAGTAATTTTTTTCTCCTAGGAAAACCACTTCATTTGATAAAAAACTCTTCACTATACAAGCCGAAGACAATACCACTATAGAAGTTGTCCCACACACTAGATTACTAGGCATTATTATACATGAAAACCTTAACTTTGACCTACACATAAACAATAACATAACAAAAACACACCAAAAGCTTGGTATGCTCTACAGGCACCAACACTTTCTTAGCTTCTCTACTAGACAAACCCTTTCAACTACCTTTTTATTACCCTCTCTCCTTTATGGTGCCCCTCTCCTCACTAATATCCAAAATTCTACAAAATCCAAACTTGCTATGTGTTACAACAGAATAGCAAAAATTGCCACCAAGGCCACATTCTCATCCCACCATTGTAAGTCACTGAAACAATTAGGGTGGCTGGAACTCCCTCACCATCTCTCATTCACCCAACTAACTACTGTGCACAAAATAATCTCCAGACCCACAGACTGTCCTGCTCTCTCAACTCTACTTGCCAAATACCATTCCAGCAGGCATCAAAGATCTGAAAATCATCTACTTCTAAAAGTAGATAAGCCCACCTTACCTGCTGGTCAATTCCTCTATGCCTTCACCATCGCCAAACCGTGGAACTCACTTCCGCTTTCTATAAGAAACACAGGCAGCACCACCACCTTCAAACAAATGCTGAAAAATCATCTCAACTCTTCCTGGCTATGTTCCTTCTCTATAACCTAACCTCTTCACTCTCCTTGATGATATTTTTTCCATATTTATTTTTATCTTCGCTTGTTGATTCTGGTACAATAATACTGATCTCTGTTTATACCAATCTGATTGAATTCTGCTTTAATGTATATTTTCTGTATATATTGCTGTAATCAAACAAACTAGATCCCTGTTTTTATGTATATATTCTGTATATGTTACTATATTTACTATCTGTAACACTGTTTCTGCTTCTGTACTAATTAATGTTTATATTTTTTCTGTATCTCGTTGGAGCTTTTCTCCCCGGGCCTCCACTGAAAATGAGCTCTTTTAGGCCCAGTGGACTTATCCCGGTAAACAAATGCAATAAATAAAATAAATAAATAATGAAGTGCCAGAAAAACACAATTTTATGAAAAACAGACCAAAAATATGAGGCAAAAATTTGGACATTCTGTGAAAATCTGTACAGTGAAGAGGTATACTCTAACCCTAACCAACTCCAAATCACTCATGAATATGCTAGCAAACAAACTGCCATTTGGGAAACAATCGCACTCCAAAAGTACTATCAAAAATATCAGTATTCAACGCACTCACACACACACAATCCCAAAAAATTGAGACACACACACATCAAAAATTTACCCCTTACCTAGCTCTTACCTTAACCCATAAACACTCCAAATCGTTCATGAACAAACTATCAAATTCCCATTTAACATGATCACTCTCACAATACAAAACTTCCAAATACACACATCAAAAAATCTATGCCTTTACTTAGTTCTTGCCCAAATCTTAATATGTACACAGTTAAATAAAAATTCCACTTACCAGAACCAATTCAAGCTTCCTGCTTTCATAAACCACATTCAACACGCCCACATGTAAGCCCCCCTCATCTCCTACATCCCCTTGCTACTTATATGTACTAACTACAAGATTACTCAACATCAAAGAAAAGGAGAAAATTCCAAACTCGTCTGTTCACCAATCTCACACAAACCCAATGCTTATACAGTAATAAAACAGTAATCCAAAAGGCAAGAAAGCCAGCACCAAGCTGTATAAGGTGTAACTTTATAACACATACAGACAGACCGGTTTCGGCATAAGTTAAGAGCCTTCCTCAGTGTAGGAAGGAACATCCTGGACTGTAATAAAACAGGAGTCAAACATATGAGGTGAAAACTACCATTTCGGCCAAACTGTTTGACCATCCTTACAACAACCTTATGTTGAATCCACATAAGGTAAACATCTGTTTAGCTGACAAAATCTGGTTGACTACAATAGTGGTTGACAGGTGTGTGAGACTACAACATTCTCGGTGTTTGGAAAAATAATATTTTTTACTTTCCTTTTGAGGATTTATTTGCATGTTCTGAGGGTATTCCTCTGCTAATGCTTAATGATGTGTTAATGTTTGCACTCTTGACCTTTTGTTGTTGATGTTAATAACATCAGCATTTTAGTATTTCAGTCATTTTACATGTTTACATGTGTATATAAGGCTAATGACCACTATGGTCCTTAACAGCCTAGCCATACAACCCAAATGTTACCCACAAATTTGATTTATATTTGATTTACATGGGGGTGATTTATTGACTCCCTCTGTCCATCAGAGACACAGCAGCCAGACCAGGGGTGAATACCGAATACCCAGATAAACAGAAAGACAAAGATATTGACATAGCTATAGATATCACTTCACATACAAGCACACACACACACATATATATATATATATATATATATATATATATATATATATATATATGCATATATA
This sequence comes from Protopterus annectens, assembly GCF_019279795.1. Lineage (NCBI taxonomy): Eukaryota > Metazoa > Chordata > Ceratodontiformes > Protopteridae > Protopterus > Protopterus annectens. Next base: position 360,840,896 of record NC_056742.1, read on the forward strand.
TACATATATATACATATTTTATATGTATATATATATATATATATATATATGTGTGTGTGTGTGTGTATATATATATATATATATATATATATATATATATATATATCTGTGTGTGTGTGTGTGTCAATATTATATTGTTGAACGATGGTGTATTTAAGTGGGGGGTGGGGGGTGTGGGGGTGAAGCCCCCACATTAGTTTAAGTTTAAAGTGTACATATTTTTTCTTTTTTTTTGTACCGGAACAGCGATTTTTTTCCCTGGGAAAAAAAATCACTGTTCTGTGTTTTCGTAATCCTTGGGTTTCGAACTTCATGGTTCGATATTACATCATTCGAGTCCTGTGAGTTTGACGATGTAATATAGACCCACGCATAAATATGCATACATATACATACATACTTAGCAATTATATAGAAGTTTTCCAAAAAAACAAATACCTGGTTATTAAACATCTTTCTGGTCATGTTCCTCTTTCATGAAAAATGTCTATATCTAACATATTTATTTTCTGTTATCTGGTCATTTGGTTTTCCAATTCAAAACACTGACTTTCTTTTAGTAATTTTATATAATTCTGTGCTACAAAGGCCTTTGTTGCTCTCAAATGAGTACAACTTTTACTTAGCTGCAGTTTGTTGCTATGCTTTACATCTGAAAAGCCAATACCAGAGATACAGATATTCAAATATATTTTTTTATTTCCTTTCCAACACCTAGACTTGTCAAGAAAGCTAGAATGCAAGTGACAAGATGGATCCCTTGGGGAAATACTACGTGTAGATAGATGCTTGTCACATCAAACTTGATTTGCTGAATACATTGAAATATGAAAGGAATGCAATGTAAATCTTTAAAAGCATACACATTTAATATAGAATGATAGCAACCTATGTCACCCTCTTATTTCCATGAAATAAATGACATGAAGTACAAGGAATATGCATTAGGGAATGCGTCAAAAGGAACACATTTCCTTAAATATATCTGAGCACTAGAAAAGTAACATACAGAAAATGTATCCGTAGTTACTGGCATAAAAAGGGCACATTAAATCGCTACATCTTCTTGTTAGGAATGCTCTGGAAAGTGAAATTATGGTCTCAGTAGTAATGTGTGAGCTGTGAAAAGGAAGTAATACAACACTAGCAAATGCTAAAAGGGCAAATCCACAGACACAGTAGAACAGCCCAGGAAGTCCTACAATATTGTACCAGTATTTGTTTCTGTTGGAGGAAAATATTTCTTCTATCATTTTATAATGGAAATTTTAACAGTGTGTGTGTGTGTGTGTGTGTGTGTGTGTGTGTGTGTGTGTGTGTGTGTGTGTGTGTGTGTGTGTGTGCGCGAGTGTGTGTAAATAACTCAGTTTTAAAAGGTAGCAGTTTAATAACCATTCTATTCAATTCATGAATACTTATTTGATAATTTCATTTGCTAAACATGTAAGTGAACTGGTCCCAGCAACAGAACCATATTCAGACATGATCTGGGCCATCAGATAAATGAGAATCAGCATAAACATAGTAAGTGGACTTAGAATCTGTTATACGCAGAATGCAATAAATATGTACATAAAGCAGAATGTGGCTTACATGATGCAATAATCATATATACTATAATGTAATATAATATAAATTATAATATAATGCTCTGATACACAGACTTCCATTTGTTTTTGCAAGTGTTGCTTTGGTGGACAGAACAAACTGGAATATTTTTAGATCATACAGCAGGACTACAGGGTTTAGTAATTTTGATGTTGTCATCATGTATTACATTTGGCTTGGGTTAATGTAAGTGGTTTTGATATTTAGGAGTGATAGTGCAGATCAGAATGTTTGTGGGTTAGGATTAGACTAAGGGCTTGGCTAGGGGATAGATTTAGTATTGTGGATATTTGAAGTTGCTAGTGACTACATTGGAGTGTCTCGAGTGGTGGCAATTTTAGAGGAAGGGGTTTTCATAAGTTAGTGTGTAAGGTTAGGCTTTGGGTTAAGGTTAAGGTCATGGTCAGGCTTAGGGTTAGCATGCATGAGTAAGAAACTTTCTTGTTATGAAAGATCTAGTTTAAATTCAAATTCTGTACAAATAAATTTAGTTCTGTTAATATTTTAAACAAATGTGCTTGTTTATCAGGTACAGAGGACAAGCCATAATCCAAAACTCTCTGAAGCAAGTTGTTTAATGAAGACAAACCAAGATTAGATATTTTTTTTCTAATTTCTGTATTTTGAGGTTTATAAAAGTAAGGTGAAAGAGAGTTGTTCTTTTTTTTTATTTATGGGGGCATAATTAGTACACTTGGATACTGAGACTTCTTTCAATGCTGTGGATATGACCTTTTATTCTAGAATCCATGGAATATCCCCTTTTGTTAATAATTATTTACATGCTATAAGCTGCCACTCCAACTATATGAAGAAAAATGGCAGCAAAAGTCGGTGTATTACAATTTCTTGACTCACTTCTGATGAGAAATGTTTTCAAAAGAAATCAGCATTTTTGCTGAAATGTTATTTGAAAGAGGATACAAGAGATATATACAGGAAATCATAGTTAATAACATTGCTAGAAACAGAGACTTGCTTTTAATACTCTTTAAAATGAGGGGCTGTTTTGAAACTATTTTTAATTGTGATTTTTGTTTAGGTGTGCCTGTGGATAGTGCTAAAATCTGCAAATTTTTGATAAACAATTGGAAAGCTGTACTTAGTAAAACAAAGTTATCCAAGATTATTGGGAATAGACCATTGCCTATTGATAAAAAAGATATTAAGTTAAAACAGCTTCTTAAAATATGCCTCTTTTGTGGTGCCCAATAAACCATATTGGACATACTTCTGCAATGGATGTTATTTGTATAGTTACATTAGTAATTGTCTTAATGTATATTTGTACCATGTGGGGGGTCATTTGGATCAACTGCCCATTTTAATTGTAATGCTATTGGAGAAATTCACATTACTACCTGTTCATCTTGTGAAAGCTTTTAAGATTTATAGACCAAGAGAATGCTTTCAAGAATATTATATGAACGGATACATACAACAAAATGAAAAATAAAAATAAAGCTTTAACCAAACACAGCATTTTTGTCAGAATTAAAAATGTATTTGATGTCTTGGATCAAGGTTTGTTGTACTCCAGAAAAAGTTATCTCAACAATCAACTGTAAAAGAAAAAATTCCAGTGGCAACTCAGGCTGCTAGCTCATAGAAGTCCTGGTACGAATGAACACTTAAGTCTTGTTAGTTTCTTAAAGTTGAAATCCTTGAAATGTTAAAGATAATCTTGACTGCTTTGTTTTTTTAATTATACCTTTCCATTTGTTCATTCAGTTTCCTGGATTTTTACTTTTGTATAAATGCTATAGTACCTTAAAGTCATTAGACAGCAGCAGAGTTTAAGTAGTACTACATAACTGGATATTTAATTATTTTACACTTTTAGTGACACCAGTAGGTTATATAGTGTTGGAAAACTCACTGAGAGGTTGAAAATAATTCTCCTTTTTTAAGTGTCCTACTGACTAACAACCTGTGCAACTTAAGCAGACAATCATGGATGGATAAGAACTGTTGTCAATTCAAAGTTGTGACTTGATTGCTTTTTGCATGATACTGTGATGTCAGAGTTGGTATATATAGATAGCAGAGGTTATTGTGAGCAAAGGTGGTCAGCTCTTCTGTAAAAACACCTGTTTGATAAAAACACCTTCGAGTCAACTGGAAAATACTGCAGTTGAGGAGTGAGTTTATAAACAAGATGGTTTTCAGTAATTTTGGTTCTTCAAGTAGTTTTGAGAACTGTAACTTGATCAGATACAGCAGAAGGAGTTTACTTTTAAAATAATGACTAAGACCCTTAGTCATGACTAGGTCAACACAGCCCTTCCATCTTGCCTCCTGGATGCAGAGGAGGCAGAGGATGTCCATCCTCCTCCTCACTATAATGTCATACACTTCCAAGCTGTGTCCTGTCAGAGCTTGTATACTGAGTGTAGCAATTTATAGTTCATGTTTGGCAGGTTGACCTTTCACTCAACAGAGCTATCCTAGGTAACCAAAGATGGACAAATGGACATCAGGTAATTGCTCTGTACCATCTATAAACTAATTGTTCTCTGTCAAGAGTGCTCTCTCTGATAACTGACCTAAGAATGGGTAAGCCACCCACCCACTCTTACTCTACCATTATATTTTCCACATTAAATTTTTTACCTATAACACCCAAACCCTAACACTCTCTAAACACTTTATTAAAATCATACATGCACTGCTGTTTCTATTTCCCTGTTTCGAGTGGCGGCTGGTGACTTCAAATCAAAGGGGGGGCTGCAGGATACAGCTGAATGGGTGGGGTCAGTGGGAAGGGGTGCAGCCAACTAGAAAGGGAGGAGATATGCTCAAAACCACAAAAACTAACTTTAATTAAATACGCTGCCCTGGGTGCCAAACAGTCATTATGAGAGTCCAATCAAGACAAAATGAAGTGTAGAAGAAAAAAATATTTCAGTGCATTGGCTGCATGACAGCTTACTTAATATCTAGATGGAAACAAAAAGGTTGTGAGGCATGAAAAAATAAATTACTTTTTAAATACATTACTGGAATGCCAGTCAAAATCAAGTATAAGAAAAACAAGCAGCACTCAACTCATACCACTTCTTTTTGCACTGCACTTCTAATTATAATTTATATTCAGCTTTATTAAAGCACCAAGTAACATGCTGAAAGAAGCAATCTCTGTGATACCCCCACTTGTAAAAATGTTTCTTATCCAAAAAAGACCTGCTGTCTGATAACTATCTACTTGTTTCATGGGGAAAACATGATCCAAGTAAAAAATAAAAAGTAAACAAGAAACAAGCTCAAGATACATTGCTTAAAGGATTACTGTACATGTTATGGACCACACATGATAGATTGGCATTCTGTTTAGTTTACAGGTAAAGCCTGCAGAGATGACTGGAAGTCTCCAACAAGTGTAATGAGCTTCTTAAAATAATATAATCATGTCCTTTATTACAAATACTGTCATATGCATTTCAATACTCAAGGCTTATACATTATCTAGTTATGTAAGTATTCTCTGCATGGCAACAACAGAAAGGCTTTCAATGTTGGCAATTCTTTAACAGTATACTTATTAAAGCTTACTTGCATCTTACGATCTCAGACAAGCTTACCTGATGGTCATTAAAGCATTGCTACTTAAACAGAGAGCAACAGGCACATTCTGAGTAATAATAATAAGCATAAATCAACAGTACAAAAATATGACAGAAACCAGACCATTCTGCAAAATCAAGGACAGATGAAAAACCACTGTAGTACTTGTGTCTACCCCGGATGGGGGGATACTCTGCAGATTTACACTGCATAACTGCTCCTTGCCTTGCTTGGACACATCCAGAGTCACTACATGGGGGAGTGGGGTGCAACAAGTATGTCAAAATTTGAAATGACTCTGGCTGACTGTCTTGGCCCTGACACATTTGTCATACCTCTCAACATCAGAGCAAGAAATCTGGACAAAGCAATAGATAGAAGTGGGACAAAGGCCCAAAAATAGGGGCACTTTTTAAATATTGCTCTTATAAACTTAGAAAGATAATAGAATAGTAGGTCTTGCATTAGTATGAATTTTCTGAAGGGTATGGAATCTGAAACTCAAATGTCTATCATTATTTTCTAACTTCGGTCTTTAATGATTTGCCACTAACTTGCCAAAAAATACAACTTTATGAAAAATGGACCAAAAATGTGATGCAAAAATATAAAGTAGCCACACAATACAGCTGGGAACCTGTCAATGAATGGACACTTTTTTAATATTAGTACTGCTAACTTGAGCAGCTGACAAAATAAAAGAATCTACATGCATTTCTGAAATAAAAGTAATCTATAACTCTGATTATTACAGTTATTTCTTGATCATAAACCCTCCACATTTTCTTCCAAAATTGCTATTTTGTGGAGGGATTATTAGGAGAAGAGCAACATTTTGAGGCAAAATCGGGGACAGTTGAGAGGTTTGGCTATGCCTAATTCTTTAAAGCAATTTATTTGCATGTACCTCTCAACCTCTCAAATATATTGGAGGAACATATAAACAGTACTAAAAATTGCTCTTGTATAAACTGTGACAGTTGATAGAATAACAGGTCTTACTTTAGCATGCCCTTTTCTGAAGGTTATGAAGTCTAAAACTCAGTGTCTGTCATTATTTAGTGACTTAATTCCTAAATGATTTGCCAGAAAACCACAAATTTTATGAGGAACAAACCAAAAATAAGAAGCAAAAATCTATTCATTCTGTGAAAATCTGAACAGTTGGGGGGTATAGTACAGCCGGGGCTGTCTGAGTTTGCTGCTCTTCCCCCTCACAAAATCAAGGTCAAATAGAGCCTCCCCCCTACAGCCATTCCAATGAACCATTACTTGGCTATTTCACCCCATTTACCATAAACACTAATGCGCATACTGCTTTACTTCTATGATGATTTGGACTTCATTTGAAAGTTTTATTTTGCATTTTACAGCACAAACACTAAGACATCTGCTAAACAAAGCAATGCCATCTCACAATGAAAACAGACTTAGCATTAAAACTTCTCTGCCCTTGAAACTCACATTCATTGAAACAGCATTAAAACCCACATTCAAAGAAAATACATTTTGCCAGAGGCAGATAAAGATTAACTTTGGGCTGTTTTCAAATCATAGGCCCTTGCACATGAAACATACATATGCTCTTTGATACACCTTCCTGATTGTACTAAATTATATTCCATGTACTATACAGTACAGTTGTTAGAGGGTGTTTTAAATTTATTGTTTTGAACATTTTTCCAGTAAACAATGAAACAAAACACATGCACCAATAATGACAAAACTGCCCAATTCAGAACATTTTTCCAGTAAACAAGGAAACAAAATGCATGCACCAATAATGATAAAACTGCCCAGTTCAGAACATTTCCATCATAAAAGTCTACTCCCACTTCTACAGTCCACCATTATCAGTAAATATGCACAATCTCTGAAGAAGTAAAAGTCATCTAAATAATTCCACATTAAAGAAATCTGTAACTAATGAAGAGGTTGCTAGCAAACAACTTTATATTTCATTGTTTTGTCTACAAAGAGTGCCTGTTGCCCTTGAGGAATAAATTGCCTATGTTGCATTAAAAAATGATAAACTAGTAATACTGCAATAGGGAATGGATGGCAAACTGATAACAGGTTTACAGTTACTAGGTATCTTCACCAAAAAGGACTGCAGCATCCACCCCCTTTACAACACACTACATTATCAGCAATGCATCTACCTACTGTGGGAGTAGAACCCACAGCCTTCTGTAACAAAACCAAGTACACTACCTGTTGTGCTATTAACAATGCAAGCAGACTCAGCATAAGCAGCACTAAACGTTTGTTCCCCTGCAGCTCTCAGCTTCTTGTAAAATCTACTTGACACTCATCTGTATCTCTGAACTTTGCAGCACAAGAAATCTGGAAAAAGCCAAAATTTATTGGGGGGGGGACAAAAGCCCAAAAACCAGGGACACATTTTAAACATTGCATGCATAATGTTGAAAAGTTGCTAGAATATAATGCTGTGCTACCACCATACATTTCATTGCCAAGTATTAAACCCAGGACCCTATGCAAAACAGTCAGAGCAACATATCACTACACCAAATCATCTGTTTTATGAAAGAGAGGAAGACTGAAACTTAAATGGCTACCATTTAGTGAATTCAGTTCTCACCATAGCTGTCAACCTCTTAGAAAAAAACACCTGAACAAAGCCAATAATGGGGGAATACAGCCCCCAACCATATTCAGTGAATTCAGTTCTCACCATATATCTCAACCTGTTAGCAAAAAAAAACACATAGTCAATACAAATACAGTAATAGGGGAATACAGCCCCCAAACATATTCAGTGAATTCAGTTCTTACCATAGCTCTCAACCTTAGCACAAAAATCCTGGACGAAGCCAATAATGGGGGAATACAGTTCCAAAACTAGGGACAAATTTCAAATATCCATCTTATAAACTTCAGAAAATTGCTAGAATAAAAGGTTTAGTGTTACCATGAACTTTCTGAAGAATATGAAGTCTGAAATTCAAATGCTTGTAATTTTTCTTTAACATTTGTTAACCAGGAAAGTCTGACTTGGAACAAAAGCCAATTTTTCTGTAGAGGCCCAGGGAGAAACACTCCAGACACATGTCTTTGTAAGATGGGAGGACACCACAGCAAACCCACACAAACACAGGGAGGACATGCAGACTCCACACAGAAGGCACCCCAGCCAAGAATCAAACCAGAGAACCTGTAGCTGTCAGGCAACAATGCTACTAGTGCAGCACTACACTACTGACTGTGTCAAGAAACAAAAATACAGAAACCATAGATTTTGTGAGGAACAGAATAAATATGAGGCAAAAATCTGCAAATTTTTTTACAAATAGTGGTATGTAGGGAATTCAGGCTCTTGCCACTTGGGCCCAAGGTACAGGGTTCAAGCCTTATTCTCTACCGACCACCATGTAACAACTGGGGCATTTCACACACTCCTTACCTGTTAATCTGGTAACAGAAATCATCCATTCAAGCTCCTCCATAAGTCCCTTGCAGCAGCTAAATGCCTGTGATGATCCATCCATATAGAAAGCCCACGACAACGAGCTATACAATCCAGCAAGCAAGCCCTTCCCCTTCCATGCTGTGATGCTCCTTCCTGCAAGAGCACCAGTCTGTGGATGTTGCAGTCTGATCCCCTTCCTGTCTATGCAGTTGTAACTGCATAGACTTCTGGGAAGTTTGCAAATTCAATGTTGTCTTCCCTATCTGGACTGCTGGTGAGACAGTCTGGATTCTGTGAGCATGCTCCAGACTGTTTCACCAGCAGTCTAGATAGTGGGAAATGCGGTGAGTGTGCATGCGTGATGGTCTGGGACTCTGTTAATTTTATTTTGTTCTTTTTTGCTTTATTTCACATTTGTTACAGCTGGGGGGGTTGCAGTCCTGCAGTCCAATAGCACGAACCGCCCTTGCCTGTTTCCCAACTTTCTATGTTTAGCACCATTCCAACAATCTTTCTCCCTCCCATGCTGCTTTGCACTATATCTATACTTCCTCTGACCCCCTCCCCATCGGTACCCATCAATTATTCTACATTTTACCTTCAAATATCTCCAAATATACCCTCACTACTTTCTATCTTAACTACAGCCTCATCCTTTGAAATTTCTCCATTTCTTACATTTCAGAAACATAAAAGAAGGGATTCAAAGATAGCCACCATTCTGTAGACACTGCATATCTACAGCTCTCCAGTTACTCGGAATAAAAATCAACCCTGAGGATATACTACAAGATTTTTTACACTAATTGTTGGCTATATCTATTCTACTACAACTAAATATTGCTTGAGAGGTGAAAGAACAGGAGTAAATTAATCAAACTCACAGGATTAGAGCTGATTGTCTGTCTGACTCTGAACAAAGTATTAAATAAAGGAACTGCCTGACTAGTAATCGTGGATATTTACTAGTTAGTTTTACTAGAGTTTTGCTTTGCTTCACAATGTCAAAAGAGGAAAAAAGTATGGAAACAACAACAACTAAAACCAAATTATCAGTACTTCAGTCACCAGAAAAAGATTCAACAATAAAAAGGCAGAAGACTATAAAACAGCAGGAACTTTTAAAAGCTGGAATGACAAATAAACCGGATCAACTGGCTAACATGGAAGATATTAAAACTGCTTTGTTGCCCATTCAAGAAGCTTTGAAAAAACTATCAAACCAGGTACTTTCTTTTGGTGCCACATGCAGTCAAATTCTTGAAAGGATGGATAAATCGGAAGCTAGAATATCCGAAAATGAGGACAGAATAACATTGCTTACAAAAAAAACAGACATTCATGACATGGATATCCAGTCTATGCAAAATAAAATTCTGGACTTGGAGGCAAGATCCAGAAGGAACAACATAATTATTAGAGGAATTCCAGAAACTATCCAATATAATGATTTAATTTCTACCATCATACAAATATTCAAAATATTGTTCAATGACTCTGACATTGCTAAGCAAATAGTTATAGAAAGAGCCCATAGAGGTCTCAGAGAAACACAAGCCTCAAACATTCCTAGACCAGTTTACGTCAAAATACTCAACTACCAGGATGTAAATAAAATAATTCTAACTGTTAAAAAGAATGGAGGTTATATTATGTGGCAAAATAATAGAGTTTCTATGGGTCAGGATTTACCATTGCAAATAAGACAAGCCAGACAAGCATTATCTCCATACTGTAAGTTCCTTATTGAAAAGAACATTAAATTTCAAATGAAATACCCTAACACATTAATTTTTACAGTTGATGGATCCATATATTCCATATCTACAAGAAAAGAAGCAAAAGTTACCTTTCTGAAGATTTTTAAGTCTCTTCCAGCTTCAGAAGCTTAACTTGGCCATTCAGTCTGTTTACAGCATCGTGGATACTGGGATTCCATGCTTACTACGTCTCGAGGCTCCAAAATCCTTTGTTTGTTCTTTTTTCTTCACCTTGGTAAATATTTACTTAGTTTCTTTTTGCAGCTCCAGCTCGTCCACGAAGATTTCCCGAACTTTTATGGCTTCTACGAACTGTATCCCTTCGCGAGGTAACAGGAAGTCTTTTGGGTGCTGCTGAGGGTCCACTTTCGAGGTGGTGCATCCGGAAGTCCGTCCGCATAATGGTTCCCCCGTCGTGAATTCTAAGACATGATTACATGACCAGGAAGTAGAAACATCTTTGTGGAAAAAGGGGAAGCTAGTTGGACTGTAAAACGAGTGTCCATGGACATTTAATGTATGTTACAGCTTTTATTTCTTTAAAGGGAACTGTGAATCCATTCAGGTAGGATTAAACTGAACTAATAATGTACTGGTTAAAATGTGTTATTTAACTGAATGGTAGAAGTAGGATAACTTTATCATAATTATGCTATTTTCTTAGGTAGTTTTTCCTGAATGTGGTTGTACTAATAACATGGTAGTATACTGTAATATTTATTTTCCTGTCTTAATGATGTGTTTTATACTGCAAATGCTTAGATACAAAGGGGATTTAGTGTTGGGATAGTTAGTGGATTAAAAGACCAGAAGATATTATATCCTGGCATTTCTAGGAAAGTGAAGGCTATCTTCTTATATACTGGCATGTGGTTCTGACTGTTTGGGGAACTCTGTTAGTTAGTTATCATTCTATATATTCAAGTATAGTACCCAGTAAGCATAGTTAATGCTATTTGTATTCACCAGTGTTACTGTCATTATAATGTTAAATAAGCTAGATTAGATAAACAAAGTCAGAGCTAATGCTATATTTATAGGTTAAATATTTGTTTTTTCTCTTTCCTAGATAACATAATATATAGTGAATTATCTTGAAACCAATAATATTATTGTTTAATAGGGGTACTGTCATGTATCTGTTTAGCTTAGATTTAAATAAGATAGTTAGCTATTTTAGGGTAATACAACCAATTAATATAACTAATATTATATGCGAACTATTAGAGAGGTAGAATAGTAATTTTGGTTCTTCAAGTAGTTTTGAGAACTGTAACTTGATCAGATACAGCAGAAGGAGTTTACTTTTAAAATAATGACTAAGACCCTTAGTCATGACTAGGTCAACACAGCCCTTCCATCTTGCCTCCTGGATGCAGAGGAGGCAGAGGATGTCCATCCTCCTCCTCACTATAATGTCATGCACTTCCAAGCTGTGTCCTGTCAGAGCTTGTATACTGAGTGTAGCAATTTATAGTTCATGTTTGGCAGGTTGACCTTTCACTCAACAGAGCTATCCTAGGTAACCAAAGATGGACAAATGGACATCAGTTAATTGCTCTGTACCATCTATAAACTAATTGTTCTCTGTCAAGAGTGCTCTCTCTGATAATTGACCTAAGAATGGGTAGCCACCCACCCACTCTTACTCTACCATTATATTTTCCACATTAAATTTTTTACCTATAACACTCAAACCCTAACACTCTCTAAACACTTTATTAAAATCATACATGCACTGCTGTTTCTATTTCCCTGTTTCGAGTGGCGGCTGGTGACTTCAAATCAAAGGGGGGCTGCAGGATACAGCTGAATGGGTGGGGTCAGTGGGAAGGGGTGCAGCCAACTAGAAAGGGAGGAGCTATGCTCAAAACCACAAAAACTAACTTTAATTAAATACGCTGCCCTGGGTGCCAAACCGTCATTATGAGAGTCCAATCAAGACAAAATGAAGTGTAGAAGAAAAAAATATTTCAGTGCATTGGCTGCATGACAGCTTACTTAATATCTAGATGGAAACAAAAAGGTTGTGAGGCATGAAAAAATAAATTACTTTTTAAATACATTACTGGAATGCCAGTCAAAATCAAGTATAAGAAAAACAAGCAGCACTTAACTCATACCACTTCTCCTTGCACTGCAGTTCTAATTATAATTTATATTCAGCTTTATTAAAGTACCAAGTAACATGCTGAAAGAAGCAATCTCTGTGATACCCCCACTTGTAAAAATGTTTCTTATCCAAAAAAGACCTGCTGTCTGATAACTACCTACTTGTTTCATGGGGAAAACATGATCCAAATAAAAAATGAAAAGTAAACAAGAAACAAGCTCAAGATACACTGCTTAAAGGATTACTGTACATGTTATGGACCGCACATGATAGATTGGCATTCTGTTTAGTTTACAGGTAAAGCCTGCAGAGATGACTGGAAGTCTCCAACAAGTATAATGAGCTTCTTAAAATAATATAATCCTGTCCTTTATTACAAATACTGTCATATGCATTTCAATACTCAAGGCTTATACATTATCTAGTTATGTAAGTATTCTCTGCATGGCAACAACAGAAAGGCTTTCAATGTTGGCAATTCTTTAACAGTATGCTTATTAAAGCTTACTTGCATCTTATGATCTCAGACAAGCTTACCTGATGGTCATTAAAGCATTGCTACTTAAACAGAGAGCAACAGGCACATTCTGAGTAATAATAATAAGCATAAATCAACAGTACAAAAATATGACAGAAACCAGACCATTCTGCAAAATCAAGGACAGATGAAAAGCCACTGTAGTACTTGTGTCTACCCCGGATGGGGGGATACTCTGCAGATTTACACTGCATAACTGCTCCTTGCCTTGCTTGGACACATCCAGAGTCACTACATGGGGGAGTGGGGTGCAACAAGTATGTCAAAATTTGAAATGTCTCTGGCTGACTGTCTTGGCCCTGACACATTTGTCATACCTCTCAACCTCAGAGCAAGAAATCTGGACAAAGCCATACATAGAAGTGGGACAAAGGCCCAAAAATAGGGGCAATTTTTAAATATTGCTCTTATAAACTTAGAAAGATAATAGAATAGTAGGTCTTGCATTAGTATGAATTTTCTGAAGGGTATGAAATCTGAAACTCAAATGTCTATCATTATTTTCTAACTTCGGTCTTTAATGATTTGCCACTAACTTGCCAAAAAATACAACTTTATGAAAAATGGACCAAAAATGTGATGCAAAAATATAAAGTAGCCACACAATAGAGCTGGGAACCTGTCAATGAAGGGACACTTTTTTAATATTAGTACTGCTAACTTGAGCAGCTGACAAAATAAAAGAATCTACATGCATTTCTGAAATAAAAGTAATCTATAACTCTGATTATTACAGTTATTTCTTGATTATAAACCCTCCACGTTTTCTTCCAAAATTGCTATTTTGTGGAGGGATTATTAGGAGAAGAGCAACATTTTGAGGCAAAATCGGGGACAGTTGAGAGGTTTGGCTATGCCTAATTCTTTAAAGCAATTTATTTGCATGTACCTCTCAAGCTCTCAAATATATTGGAGGAACATATAAACAGTACTACAAATTGCTCTTGTATAAACTGAGACAGTTGATAGAATAACAGGTCTTACTTTAGCATGCCTTTTTTCTGAAGGTTATGAAGTCTGAAACTCAGTGTCTGTCATTATTTAGTGACTTAATTCCTAAATGATTTGCCAGAAAACCACAAATTTTATGAGGAACAAACCAAAAATAAGAAGCAAAAATCTATTCATTCTGTGAAAATCTGAACAGTTGGGGGGTATAGTTCAGCCGGGGCTGTCTGAGTTTGCTGCTCTTCCCCCTCACAAAATCAAGGTCAAATAGAGCCTCCCCCCTACAGCCATTCCAATGAACCATTACTTGGCTATTTCACCCCATTTACCATAAACACTAATGCACATACTGCTTTACTTCTATGATGATTTGGACTTCATTTGAAAGTTTTATTTTGCATTTTACAGCACAAACACTAAGACATCTGCTAAACAAAGCAATGCCATCTCACAATGAAAACAGACTTAGCATTAAAACTTCTCTGCCCTTGAAACTCACATTCATTGAAACAGCATTAAAACCCACATTCAAAGAAAATACATTTTGCCAGAGGCAGATAAAGATTAACTTTGGGCTGTTTTCAAATCATAGGCCCTTGCACATGAAACATACATATGCTCTTTGATACACTTTCCTGATTGTACTAAATTATATTCCATGTACTATACAGTCCAGTTGTTAGAGGGCGTTTTAAATGTATTGTTTTGAACATTTTTCCAGTAAACAATGAAACAAAACACATGCACCAATAATGACAAAACTGCCCAATTCAGAACATTTTTCCAGTAAACAAGGAACCAAAATGCATGCACCAATAATGACAAAACTGCCCAGTTCAGAACATTTCCATCATAAAAGTCTACTCCCACTTCTACAGTCCACCATTATCAGTAAATATGCACAATCTCTGAAGAAGTAAAAGTCATCTAAATAATTCCACATTAAAGAAATCTGTAGCTAATGAAGAGGTTGCTGCTAGCAAACAACTTTATATTTCATTGTTTCATCTACAAAGAGTGCCTGTTGCCCTTGAGGAATAAATTGCCTATGTTGCATTAAAAAATGATAAACTAGTAATATTGCAATAGGGAATGGATGGCAAACTGATAACAGGTTTACAGTTACTAGGTATCTTCACCAAAAAGGACTGCAGCATCCACCCCCTTTACAACACACTACATTATCAGCAATGCATCTACCTACTGTGGGAGTAGAACCCACAGCCTTCTGTAACAAAACCAAGTACACTACCTGTTGTGCTATTAACAATGCAAGCAGACTCAGCATAAGCAGCACTAAACGTTTGTTCCCCTGCAGCTCTCAGCTTCTTGTAAAACCTACTTGACACTCATCTGTATCTCTGAACTTTGCAGCACAAGAAATCTGGAAAAAGCCAAAATTTATTGGGGGGGGGGCAAAAGCCCAAAAACCAGGGACACATTTTAAACATTGCATGTATAATGTTGAAAAGTTGCTAGAATATAATGCTGTGCTACCACCATATATTTCATTGCCAAGTATTAAACCCAGGACCCTGTGCAAAACAGTCAGAGCAACATATCACTACACCAAATCATCTGTTTTATGAAAGAGAGGAAGACTGAAACTTAAATGGCTACCATTTAGTGAATTCAGTTCTCACCATAGCTGTCAACCTCTTAGAACAAAACACCTGAACAAAGCCAATAATGGGGGAATACAGCCCCCAACCATATTCAGTGAATTCAGTTCTCACCATATATCTCAACCTGTTAGCAAAAAAACACATAGTCAATACAAATACAGTAATGGGGGAATACAGCCCCCAAACATATTCACTGAATTCAGTTCTTACCATAGCTCTCAACCTTAGCACAAAAATCCTGGACAAAGCCAATAATGGGGGAATACAGTTCCAAAAATAGGGACAAATTTCAAATATCCATCTTATAAACTTCGAAAAATTGCTAGAATAAAAGGTTTAGTGTTACCATGTACTTTCTGAAGAATATGAAGTCTGAAATTCAAATGCTTGTCATTTTTCTTTAACATTTGTTAACCAGGAAAGTCTGACTTGGAACAAAAGCCAATTTTTCTGTAGAGGCCCAGGGAGAAACACTCCAGACACATGTCTATGTAAGATGGGAGGACACCACAGCAAACCCACACAAACACAGGGAGGACATGCAGACTCCACACAGAAGGCACCCCAGCCAAGAATCAAACCAGAGAACCTGTAGCTGTCAGGCAACAATGCTACCAGTGCAGCACTACACTACTGACTGTGTCAAGAAACAAAAATACAGAAACCATAGATTTTGAGGAACAGAATAAATATGAGGCAAAAATCTGCAAATTTTTTTACAAATAGTGGTGTGTAGGGAATTCAGGCTCTTGCCACTTGGGCCCAAGGTACAGGGTTCAAGCCTTATTCTCTACCGACCACTATGTAACAACTGGGGCATTTCACACACTCCTTACCTGTTAATCTGGTAACAGAAATCATCCATTCAAGCTCCTCCATAAGTCCCTTGCAGCAGCTAAACGCCTGTGATGATCCATCCATATAGAAAGCCCACGACAACGAGCTGTACAATCCAGCAAGCAAGCCCTTCCCCTTCCGTGCTGTGATGCTCCTTCCTGCAAGAGCACCAGTCTGCGGATGTTGCAGTCTGATCCCCTTCCTGTCTATGCAGTTGTAACTGCATAGACTTCTGGGAAGTTTGCAAATTCAGTGTTGTCTTCCCTATCTGGACTGCTGGTGAGACAGTCTGGATTCTGTGAGCATGCTCCAGACTGTTTCACCAGCAGTCCAGATAGTGGGAAATGCGGTGAGTGTGCATGCGCAATGGTCTGGGACTCTGTTAATTTTATTTTGTTCTTTTTTGCTTTATTTCACATTTGTTACAGCTGGGGGGCTGCAGTCCTGCAGTCCAATAGCACGAGCCGCCCTTGCCTGTTTCCCAGCTTTCTATGTTTAGCACCATTCCAACAATCTTTCTCCCTCCCATGCTGCTTTGCACTATATCCATACTTCCTCTGACCCCCTCCCCATCGGTACCCATCAATTATTCTACATTTTACCTTCAAATATCTCCAAATATACCCCCACTACTTTCTGTCTTAACTACAGCCTCATCCTTTGAAATTTCTCCATTTCTTACATTTCAGAAACATAAAAGAAGATGGTAGGGAAACCTAACTCCCTTCCTCCATAAAAACATTTTAGTCCTACCCACTTTCTACCAGCTTTTAGACTCCACCACCACTACTGAATATCCTACAACCTTGCAAATTCTTGTTTCCTTCTTTATTCATACTTTTCACTACTTGCCATCAGTAAAATACAAATCCCTTTACTCAATCATGCTACTCTTCAGCTTATTTTCTATTCTTATCCTTCTACTGAACCATCTCTCATCCTATCATGACTCCATAATAGCTCTCAACATCTGTCCACCTCTGTCCTAAACACCTATCCATACCTTTTCTCTAAACAATTCACACGTTGCACAAAACTTTGTCCCCAATCTTTACCCCAAATAAAGAATGATTAACTCCATTTCTACTAAAATCAAGTTAAAATTAAGATGAAACATACTCTCTAAAAACAAGAATCAGTAATACCCACTTTACTAAAATCCTTATAGAAGGAGGCATTCATCTTAATCCTGAGCCAACCTATCATAACAAACATCAAGACACTTCCCTTCCACATACACTACCCTAACCCCACAATGGCCAACCCCCACCTCAATAATCTAGGTTTTGCCTCCATAAATATTAGAAGCATAAGAAATAAAACTACTGAACTACATGCCTGGATTACCCAACACAAGCCTGATATTCTAGCTATAATTAAAACTTGGATTAAGCATAAACAACTCTGAAATTATACCCCTGGCTATAACATCATCTGTAATGACAATATGAAGAGATAAAGTGGTATCATTGCTTTAATAGAGCCTAACTGCCACCACATTTTCCCTTACATCAAATCAATATCAAAATTCAATTCAGAAGAGTTTCTTATTACTTTCCTAAAAATAAACAAATATGTGTTACTGTTCTTTACATCCCCCTGGTGACAATGCAGCTACAACAGAATATATCCTACACTGGCTAGCTATAGTAATTGCAGAATGAACAATTACTAGCAGATGATGCCAACACCAATTAGTTGGACATAACCTCAAAGTCCTACAACATCTACCATTAACTTATATGGTTTCCACAAGCAAATGAATAGCTTCATGCATTATAGCAAGACATCAAGCTCATTATTATACTGGATCCCAGTATCAGACCCTGTAAATTTATCACCATAGGTACTTTCTTATTTGCAATGGTGATGGACAGGTTGACAGATGAGATCAGACAGGAGTCCCCATGGACTATGATGTTTGCAGATGACATTGTGATATGTAGTGAGAGTAGGGAACAGGTGGAGGAGACCCTGGTGAGGTTGAGATATGCTCTAGAGAGAAGAGGAATGAAGGTCAGCAGGACTAAGACAGAATATATGTGTGTGAATGAGAGGGAGGATAGAGGAATGGTGAGGATGCAGGGAGTAGAGGTGGTGAAGGTGGATGAGTTTAAATACTTGGGATCAATAGTTCAGAGTAATGGTGAGTGTGGAAGAGAGGTGAAGAAGAGAGTACAGGCAGGATGGAGTGGGTGGAGAAGAGTGTCAGGAGTGATTTGTGACAGACGAGTACTAGTAAGAGTGAAAGGGAAGGTCTACAAGAGGGTTGTGAGACCAGCTATGTTATATGGGTTGGAGACAGTGGCACTGACAAAAAGGCAGGAGTTTGAGCTGGATGTGGCAGAATTAAAGATGTTAAGATTTTCACTGGGTGTGACGAGGGTGGACAGGATTAGGAATAAGTATATTAGAGGGTCAGCCCAGGTTGGAAGGTTTGGAGACAAAGCCAGAGAGGCAAAATTATGTTGGTTTGGACATGTGTTGAGGAGGGATGCTGAGTATATTGGGAAAAGGATGCTAAGGATGAAGCTACCAGGTAACCGGAAAAGAAGAAGGCCTAAGATAAGGTTTATGGATGTGGTGAGAGAGGACATGCAGGTGGTTGGTGTGACAGAGCAAGATGCAGAGGACAGGAAGAAATGGAAACAGATGATCCACTGTGGTGACCCCCTAATGGGAACAGCGGAAAGATGATGATGATGAGGTACAATGTCAGACTCTCTGTGACCATCTCCTACTCTATACAACCAGACATCTCACATATCCACTTAAATAGTATGTTTATAAAACAACATACAACCTGTCCAAGTTTAACCTAGAAATGTTCATTACTAACCTATCATCTTTTAACTGGAATATCCTAAAAATTGTCTCCTTAGATGCTGTTGTAAATTAATTCAATACAACTTTGCTAAGTATTCTGAATAGCCTTGCACCTCCTCAAAGGAAGAGACAAAAAATAAATAATGCAATGTGACTATCCAAAAAGAATAGCATGCTAAGGCAGGATAGAGAAAAACCCTGAAAAGAATGTCAAAAATATAAAACTCCACAGTATCTAGAAAACTTAGAATGTGCCACAACCATATAAAAAGTAGGCAAATGAAGACAAAGCTATACTATACAAAGAAAAAAATATGAGTGCAGCTACATAGCAAAGCGAAAAGTCCATGAATTAGCATATACATCACTTTAATCTCCTCTTTCATCTCACTGACTTCATCAGAATAAAATTCATTAAAAATTTGAGCTGTTTTATACAAAAGGGTAACCAATGAAGTACCAAGAACTATTAGCAGCAATAAAGCCAATCAACAGTAATGCAATTGAAATTGATGTGAATTAAAAGTCTTAAACATAAATTCCTTAAGTTAGCTGTTAAATACACATTTACAATAGAAAATGTTAAAACAATGTACAGTCTCAAAATGTATTACCTTTTAGTATTTACAATCTCCTATCCTTTAAAAAGCATTTGATATTTACCATATTGTTGAGCCCGGGAAATTTATCTGCCCCCACTCTAAGCTGCCACAAGGTTTCTCTCTGATCTAATCTGTTTTTGTAATTCCCACCCCTTAAATCAGTCAGTACTTGCTCTAATAAAGTAAAAATAGACCTGTTATGATTCTTACATTCTCCAGTATGTTTGTAAAAAGCATTCCTCATATCTTTACTTTTTTAAATACTGTATATGTCGTTGTCTTTCGGCTTTTCCCGGTTAGGGGTCACCACAGCAGTCTGCTGTTAATTGGCAGTAGATTTTTATGAATGCCGAGGTGCCAGCTCGACATTCAACCTTCAATGAAGGCACATCCATTTACGCATGTCTTTCGAATGCCCACCCAACTGCGGGGAGGACATGCAGACTCCACACAGAAGGCACTCCCCGCACTCCAGCCGAGAATCGAACGAGAGAACCTCTTGCTGTGAGGCAACAACGCTACCGCTGCATGTATATATGTTCTTTAATTCTATGCTGTAATGCTCTTGTGGCCATACCTATATAACAAATAGGCACTGCATCCTGAACATACACTTATGTATATCACCTGTCTAGTTTTATAATTAAATCTACCAGAGACAGAAAAAGTGTAGGATAAATGGTCTAAAGAAATGTAAGTTCCTTCCAAAATATATTACACCCTCCACATTTAAATATCCCTTTACATTTATCTGTTATAGACTTTAAGGGAGTGATTTTGGTACCATCATTTTGTAATATGGAAGTCATATTAATAGTGTTTTATATACAAAGTTCAGAACATTTCCTATCACCTTATATAGATCATTATTGCCTTGGAAAATTTTCCAGTGATTTTATATGATAGTATGTGTGGTTTGGTTATCTATAGTCATATCCAAACTGCAAACAGTGTTTCTGTCAGTTCCTAAATTGTTAACATACTGGGCCTCTTTTCTGCTAACAAAAGGCTATCTCAAAATAGGAGGAAACATAGTATTCTGTTTAGCTAAATCTTCCTTTTTCATTTCCATCAAAAGTTCCTTTTGATAACCCCTTGCCAAAAAAAAAGACTGGTAATGAATTTCATGTCCTCACCTAGTTGTGTCTCATCAGTTGTCATACTACAAGCCCTTATATACTGCCCCTTTATAAACTGGGGATGATTACTCCTGTGATGTAAATTTTTATCTGCTTGCAATTTTTTTTATTAAATATAAAACATTATTAGCAAGTAAAACTTCTGCCAATGTGCAACAGAAATGAATATTTTGACAACAAATATTTGTAAACTTATTTAAAAACTAACATTCAATTCCTTTGCTAGGAGGCATGGACATCTCAACTGTACATATACACTTCTTCTTGGGAACAAATGTATAAGATGCATTAGATGTTCTAAATTTGTCTAAAAAATCCCTGGAATATTTAATATAAGAATTTAATTCCTGTACTACTGGATTAAACACTGCATCCAAAAAAAGTGAAATCCATTTTTTTTACATAATTGGGAGCTTCCTAACCATTTTCTTCCACACTAATAGAGTTTTTCAATAGCACAAGACTAGAATTTCTAAGATTGCTAGTCAAAAACAATCAGACTAACATGAAAGTGGCAAGTGAAAATATAATTAAAGTGGATCAACAGATTCAGCCATTGTTTTCTAAAACACCGGCATAAGGTATGATTTTGTTAATACTTTTCAGCTAATAGAACATTCCAAAAAAATGTCACTTCAGGTAAGGTTAAAAAAACTGCAGCGAGACATTAATACATATGAAACAAAGGCAGCTTGTATATCATTTTATTCAAAGTTTAAAAACAACAATCATACTTCACAAGAAACAGGGTTCAGAAGTACTGGTAATAACACTGATGAGAGAAGCTCATTTAAACCATTCAACAAATCGTAATTCAGAAAAGGTCCAGCAGGAACCAAGGAATGTGATGTCATCACCGAGGTTATTAATGGAGACGAGCAGATGAGGCAGCTCTGAACAAAGAAAACAGCACCAGTGACATTTATGAACTACCTTTATATCTTCCCAGCCACCGCGGAATATTATGCAAGTACCTTAATACTGCAGTTGTTATGTCTGAGCAAGTGGGATATGTGCTTGGGTCATCCCAGCATTAGAATGTAAGCAGTGTGTGTGTGTGTGTGTGTGTGTGTGTGTGTGTGTGTGTGTGTGTGTGTATGTCTGTAATCACACACTTATATAGATATAGATATATAGAGCTATGTATGGGTTTATGTTATATTACTGAGTTTCAGAAACATGAAATTCATTTGCTCAAGACCATATTTTCAAGTTTCTGAAAACTTGAAAGTAAAAAAAATGTAGAGGAGCAAGCACCACAGCACCCCCCATGTGAGGGGCTGTGCCACCATACCCCCTGCAAATTATATATGCTAATTCTGAGATCACAATACAGTGGGGAAAGGTGTAAATTCACCATTAATACATGTCCATGTAGATTGCATTATGTTGGGTATTGGAGAATTTACCCTTTTCCCCACTGTACTGCAATGTCGGAGTTGGTATATATAATATACAGGGGGCTTACCCCTGCAAAAATGTAGATTTTTTTTTTTTTTACATTCGAGTTTTCTGAAACTTGAACATATTGCATCACATGTGCACGTGCACACATGCAAACACGCAAACACGCAGACACACACACACACACACACACACACACTTAATATATATATATATATATATATATATATATATATATAGAGAGAGAGAGAGAGAGGGCGAGGAGAAGAAACAAAGAGAGTACAAATGGGTAACAGCTTTCCAAAACAGTAGATGTCTTTCTCTTCACTGTTGTAATATTTTTCATGTAAGGGATGTCCTGCCCAGGGTAGTCTGGACACTGCAGGCAATATACAAAAGCTTTTAATTCTTATAGGCACCATAGGTCACATTTGTTTCCTGTGCAAGGTGTAGGGCATAAAGGTGATTTATGGATACAAACACTGAAAACTGAAAAAGCCCCAGGAGGAAAGGAATAATCCCAGGGACAAAGAACACGCACATCCAGAAGAGAAAAAGAAGAAAGAAACAAGAACCCTCGGCTAGTAAGGCAACTGGAATACAGGGCAATACAAGGACAGATGGAGAAGGAAAGAGGGACTGAATACTGTAACAGTAAAGAGAAGGGCATCTACTGTTATGGTAAGATTTTACACAAGTGTAATATGTCCTTCCTTATCACCGTTGCAGTGTTCTTCACCTAAGGGAGACTAGAAGAGCTTAAAATGAAGCCAGGGAGGAGGAAAACATATAAAACCCCTCTACAAACCCATGCAAGATAGCCCTGGCAAAACCTGCCTTGGCCCTGGAATTAACATCCACCTTGTAATGCTTAGTGAAAGTATGAACACTGGACCAAGCAGCATCCTCAAGAATGAAAAATGGGATCCAAACCTTTGAAAAAGGCACTACCCTAGAAGAATGCACCTTACTTCAGATGAGGAAATACTTTTTCCATGAAAAGAATAACAGAAGGAAATGGCCTTAGAAATTCAGGAGGAGATGGTTTGCTTAGAGACAGCCAAACCCAAAACCCTGAAATGAAAAGAGACAAAAATTGCATTTGGTGATTACGCTTCAGGTAGTAGAAAGGCCAAAGACCAAAGCAGAGAATGGAATGTGCAAAGAAGAAACACAGAACCATAAAATTGTCCTGAAGAAAGGGGGGGGTGTTAAGGTATGCATCCCTGAAATTTAGAGGGACCAAAAATACCTGGAGGAGGAGGAGGAGAAGAAGAATAGGAAAGGACAACTTTTCCAACTGGGAATCTGGACTCAAAGAATCCTCTTCCTTTGAACTGTAGGCCAGAGAGGAAGGAATTTCCAAAGAATAAGCCAGGGATTTATCTCCAGAATGCAAGTCCTCATCTGAGGAGCCCAATTCCCTAGCCTTCTTAACAGTAGTGGAAGACTAGAGGGATGTCCACCCAAAAAACCTTTGGAGCTTCAGACCCTTGATGAGATTCAGTAATCGTGGTAGGGTCTTTTCCCCTTACCAAAATCTGAGGAATCCCCTCTATTCCTCAGATATTATCAGCAGAGGCTCCCGTCAATGTCAGGGTGCAAATGTTTGAAAAGCATTCAAGGATGTGTGAGAATTCAGATCCATGCCAGACTCTGATGGAGTCGTTGCAGACGAATCCTAAGCAAGCACTGGATGGTCTATAGGCCTTTCACTAGCCTCTAGACAGATGTCTGGGGAAGGCATGACAGCAACTGGAACAGGCCTAACATTTTTGCTCTTCTTCTTGGCAGATGGTTTGCCCTTGGGATGGGAGGATTCCACCATAGCACCCTGAGCAAACAGTTTAAATAATTGATTCTCAAGATATATAAACAAAAAGGACAAATGACTGCATAGGGTCTTAGGGACAAACACCTAGCAGACAGAGCACTGCGTATGGTTATGGAAAGCACACAAGGAAAAAAAGACACTGGTCGTGAGAGTCTTTATGGGGAATCTGCCTCCCACACTGACATTGTTTCCTTTCTGGATGACATGAACACAATACCATACAAAAATTAGGAAAAGGAAGAGAAGAAACCCTAACAGGGATCTTATCTGAAAAGAACTTGGTAACTAGTACAGCAGAAGGGTATTCAGACCAATGTTCAATAATGGTGTTTGTACTGGCAGCAAAGAAGTTCTGTGTGTTTACATCTGTACATAACCTTTATGCCCTATGCCTTGCACAGGGAGCATACTTGTGACATACAATGCCTATAAGAACTAAAGGCTTTAGTATACTGGCCAGACATTGGGGCTATCCTTGGCAGGAGATCCCTTAGATGAAAAAAATAGCAACAGTGATATAGGACATACATATATATATATATATATATATATATATATATATATATATATATATATATATATATATACACATATAGGTCTACGTCATAACATTATTTCATAAAGCTGAATTTCATAACACTGAGACCATAACATCGAAAATTCAAAACATTAAAAACCCAAAACATTGAAAACTCAGAGCATTGAAAGTGTGTTTCATAACAATAAAAACTACATTGCACAAGTAAATAATATAATCTCCACCTACAACACCACCTAACTAACAAACACACCTTCTATTATGTTTCTGAGGTTATGAAATTAACTTTTTTTCACTGTAGTGCGATCTTGGAGTTGGTATATTTAATTAACAGGGGGGTGTGGGGGTGCAGAGGGGCTTGCCCTCCTGTAGAAATGTAGTAGAAAGTGTGTTTGTTAGTTAGGTGTTGTTGTAGGTGGAGAGGATGTTATTTTTATATGCATTGTAGTTTTCAATGTTATGAAGCACACTTTCATTGTTCTGAGTTTTCAGTGTTTTGGGATTTAGACATATTGGTCTCAATGTTATGAAATTTCAATGCTATGAAGGGAACCCATATATATATATATATATATATATATATATATATATATATATATATACACACATACATACAGACAAATATTTGCAAACAGATAAAATATTAATTAAAACTGTAAATGGCCTAGGTTCTTATACTCACAATCTCTGCATGACGATAAACATGTACATATATTGCACAGGTCACTTACACTTCTCTTATTTTCAGATGGACACTGAAACTGGAAGGTGTGTGTGTGTGTGTGTGTGTGTGTGTGTGTGTGTGTGTGAGTGGCACTGTAACTGTTTAAAATGTATATTTCGTTTGACAACAACATCTTGCACTGTTTACTATGTCTTATTTTTATCTTGACTAGAATTTCCTTGTAACCCCAGACTAATGGTCCAGTAGGATCAGTGCTCTATCCCAGTAAACAAATAGTTAATTACTGCCTAAGTTTAACAAAGAAAGTTTTAGGGAAAAGTCAGGAAGAATATTGCACATGAATACGGTTACTTCTATACAGTGTTTATTTACATATGTGTAAGTAAACACACATACAACTCATAAGCCCAAACAACAAAGTAGCAAATAAAAGGCTTATTGACTCCTCTTAACTTCCATAATTTACACATTACTTTACTATGGTTCCTACTATACAACTTTACTTTTTTTGATATTCTTTGTGTACACGTTTGTTTATGCAAACAGGCAGAGGCTTTCAAAAATCCTGTAATACAAATGCTCTGTCACATTACTGACTACTGATGCACTAAAAAGGCATCAAAATTATGGTAAAATGATGCTGACATCCATGTACCCAGCAATGCCATACCTGGGCAGTGATTTCTTAAAGTTTCCATGTTCACTGAAACAGCAATGTATAAGCCAGGGGAGAACATGAAGGTTGTGTTCTACTGCGAGTGCCTAACGTTGTAATACGTTCTTCTATCAAGTTTCTCACATAAGCCAACAGAAACAGTTTTGTGGTGTGTTGATACCAGTATACACATCATTTCTGTTGTACATCGATAGTAATGAATTCGTAGAGCAGTATACAAGAAATGATGGAGGTCTTACTACTGATAGCCACCTAATTAACTTTACTGAAATGAATGACCTGGAGATAACAGGTCATTATATCATCTTTAGTTATTAATTACCTTAAACATCATGTTTACTAAATGATTATTTATTGTTTACGTTGCTATTAATTCTCATTTCTGTATGGATACTAGTGAAACTGTTACAGAAAAACAGGCATTCTACAATAGTACTTTTACTTTTAATGCACACTGTTACAGCTTTTATACATTCATGATGCATAACAAATATGGGATTAGAGTGTTTTGAATATCAAGAGACTGGCATTTCACATTGCTATTACATACCACTTGGTTCAGACAAGAGGTTAACTAAGTGTATGATGTAGCTATCACAATGTAACAATGAAACTGCAAACTGCTTCACCATGGTAGTATTTACTGTAGAATGCTTGGGCATGACCTCAGAGCAAAACATATTCTATTCTTTCTATTTATTGTGCACACATGTAACTTAATCAGACCCATTAGTATCTTCATGACTGACCACCCAGCAAATTTCTTAATAAACAGAGTTTTTCTCTGCCTTGCTTAACAATCAAAGCTTGCTGTTATAGTATGAGCTCCATGACTTATTTATTGTTATGTGTGTGTAAGTCAACCACTGCATACTTCATCATGTATTTCACATCTTTAATGGAAGGCCTGCGGTTACAGTAGTAAAGTTAATGGCTGCATGACAGGCTTAGACAATAAAAGATAAACAGTATTGTCATAACCAGGATACTTGCTTGAGGACCAACATTCCTACGAGCTTATCATGTCTTCCTAATAACACAGTGCATGTGAGGACTATGCTCAAGCAATACAAACATATAACTTTAATATCAAATGTATATTCTACCACTTTTATATCCATTTTAAAATTCATATTTCATCTTTCATTTGTATACACAAACTTTTCATTAACAATTTCTCCTTTACCTCAATATATTACATCTACTTCTGGTCTGCACATTTGTATTTACATTGCCTGTACACTGCTAGATACTGCTATATCAGAAATTACTTTGAAAAGTGTAACTTTTACTTCTTTGCTACTGTTAATTAATTTATTCACAGGTAACCAATTTAACATGTCTTATAGTTTATACAAAAAGAAAATGCAAAAACAAAATTCATAATACATGGCAAGCTAATCAAAATGGTCTTAAATAATGACTGCACTATAATTAATGCAAATATTGTTAAATACTTAAAAGATTCATAGAAGCTGCAATTGGGCTACACATAGCAGTTTATATACCTTTCAGGCATTTTGTTTTTTAAAGTCACATCTCTGCAAACGATTCAGACACACCTGCATTGCTCTTGTCTTTTCTGTTATACTTGAATTAAGTGACTTGTACTTTCACATGCATTTACAAGTGATTTGCCTGCTTGCACTATTCTGAATTCTTACTAGTGAAAGAGTTGCCATTTTCCTAAGATGCCTGTTAACATTCTGCCTCATGATTAGTGGCTGTAAGATGGCTGTATAAAGATTTTTCAGCTTACCCTTTTGGTGTAGTCCATAGCTTTAAGAATGGATAGGTTAAGCGTTTCAAGAGATGCCAGAACATCTTCATAATCTCCCATGTGAGATGCAAAGTAATCTGCAGAGATTGAAGCAATATACATAACTGTTACCATACAGATTTATGTAACATACTCTGACATTAATATCTTGTGATTATATTAATATTTTAATTATATTTTTCCCAACAAGAAATGAATACAAAAGGCTCCAAACCCATCTATGACATGGATTCCAGCATAGAAGACAGAGTAATAATTTTCTTACTGTTCTTGTCTGAATGTCTACAGGTTTTATTTTGTTTTAGTTAGTTCAAGCCTCAGAATCATATTTTACTCAACCAAACACAGGACTATAATCTGAAATAGTAAAATAGGAAGTGTTACCAGAACATGCGCAAAGACTAATAGTAATACTACCCTGTACAAAAGTAGAGATATCCATATTATACTGTTCATTATAACCCACAGAACTGTGAGCGTGTTAGGATCTGGTCACATATCATTTCCTGTACATCCCTGAATACAAATTTCCATATGTCAGAGCTTGTCCATGTATTATTGACTATGCTATCTGCAACTTTGTTACCCTCTCTTTTTTATGTTAGAGTCTATCTGATGTTTAGTGCACTTCCTGGCCTCCTTTCTAGCAGCACTATATTGGAGTTGCACTGTTATATGCCTAGTGTCATCCTACCCTGTCTTTGTCTGCTGGTGCATTAATTATAAATGCCTTATGTACTGCATAGTGGAGCTTTTCCCATATGCTGCTACATCAAGATAAGAAGGATCTGCTATAGCATCAGCCTACCTTACATACCTGTGACAGCAGAAAAAGATACTTGTCTGCATAATGTTCTTGTTTTTGCAAGGAGTATTTTCAGTTGCCTATCTTGTAACTCTTTACCTATAATCTGTATTATGCCTTTTTGGATCCTGTGGTTCTGTAGTCTGTTACCTGTACAGGTAGCCTATTCCATTTATCTACTGTTATTTCTGTTATGAAGTTAACTTCTAATAATAAGGTTAAACTTTCTACCCTTAATTTGGTAGATATGTTTGTCTTCCTTTCTATGTCCTTCCTCTTCAGCTGGGTGCCATAACACTGACCCCTAATTGTCTTATGCATCCATACCATCTCTTGCCGTTTTCACATATCATCATGTGAGAACAGATTTAGTTCCCATAACCTTACCTTATATTGTCTGTCTCACACACCTTTTGTTTCCCTAATAGTCCTTCTTTGCACCATCTTAATTAGCTTGATATCTGTACTGTTGGATGGTTATCAGAAATGAAATGAGTACTTTAGTTGGGATCTGTCTAGGAATCTAAAGAGGTGCAGTATAACATCTCAGCTTTGAGAGTTTGTTCCCTTTATGATATTGTCTGGCAGCTTACTGGCCTTGGCAACAGCTTTCTGAATTAGTATCAGGTATACAATTTATGTTATCACCAGCACACCAAGATGTGTACTTCTTGGGGTCATTCTTCTCAGTAGATATTCTACTCTGGTGTTATTACAGCTCTGGTTTTGAAATTCCTACATTAGACATCATATGTCACTTATCAGCCCACTCTGACAGTCTCATCAAACTGTTCCTTCTATCTGTGCCATCTACAAATTGATTGCTGTTGTTCTCAATGCTTTTTGTGATGTTTGAAACAAAGATATCAAAAAGCACTAGGATCAGGGCAGACCTCTTTGAAACACCACTAACCATGCCTCTTTCCTTTGAGATGGCCTGTTTAAGTACCACTTTTTGCTTCCTGACATGCAGTCACCCTTCTGTCCATTTAATGAGCCTTTCTCTACTTGGAGTCCCAGAGGTATGCCTATTAATATCCAGTGAGGGACTAACTCAAAGCCTTTACTAAGCTCAAGATATACAACGTTGACTAGGTTTCTTTCATCATTTTCTATGATAAAGTAGACATTGAACTAATCCAGATTGAAAAGAAACTCCTTATTTTCCATAAAATGAAGTAGGCAAACAGACAAAATGTTAGCAATCCGACCAAACATGTCTTAAATGTAAAAGTGAAAAAAAAAAGTAAAAATGTATATGTAAAACTGTCCATGATTTTATACAAAAATATCAATCACAGTATCAAATAACAGACATTGCTATTCAAAGACCCACTACAACAAAGACTACATTGACAAAGTTAGAGTATCATACTTAAGCCAGAAAATGCCCAGCAAAACAAAATGGTGGTTTGTTAACTAAACAAAACTTCCAAAATTATGTGTGTGTGTGTGTGTGTGTGTGTGTGTGTGTGTGTGTGTGTAGCTATAGACATAGATGTAGATAGATATATAGATGAAAAGATATAATTTATATCTGTCTTTATTCATATGTATATATATATATATATATATGTGTGTGTGTGTGTGTGTGTGTGTGTGTGTGTGTGTGTGTGTTTTATTTTGACAGTCTTATTAGTCTGAAGTGCTAGCACAAATCATCATACCACCACAGAGCCAGATCATGGTGAAATACAGCCTTAGGCAGAGTAATGGATCAGGGCCCCTAAACATACACACAGCAGCCCTCTCCAGTCATTCCAGTGTCTCATTACTTGGCTATCTCTCCCCAGTTACATAATCAACGTTCAAACCTGTCATTGTGCATGCTATTTTCTTTTTTACTTCTACAATGATTATAGACATTTAAATTTTATTTAAAGTTTTTATTACAAATTTTATAGCACAAACAGTGATAGCCATTTGGTAAACAAAACAATACTGTCTGAAAATAAAAACAGACTTACCATGAACAGTAAACATTTCTGCCCTTGAAACTCACATTAATTGAAATTGTATTAAAACCCACATTCAAAGAAAATGCATCTGGCCAGTGGTAGATGTTTACCTTTGGGTTCTTTTCAAATCATAGGTCCCTTGCCTGCATTTTAGGACCATGCAGAGATGCATGTGTTCTTTGATTCACCTTCCTAATTGCATTAAATTATATGCCTTGTATAATACAGCAACACTTGTTTGAGTGTGTTTCCAGAAATCAATGAAACAAAAGAGATTAAACAATAATGGCAAAACTGCCAATTTCAATACATTCCAACAATCAAAGGACATTTCTGTCTTAGCAATGCACCAATATCTGTCAATCTATGCAATCTCTGCAGAAGTAAAAGTCATCTGAATAATTCCACATTAAAGAGATCTGTAACTAATGATGACATTGCTGCTGGCAAATAACTTTATATTTCAGTGTTTCATCTACACATTCAGTGCTATCTGCCCTTGAAGATGAAATAGGCTATGTTACATTAAAAAAAAAAAAAAATGATAACTGGTAATATTACAATTGTGAATTGATGGCAAACTGACAACAGGTTCATAGTTACTAGGCATCTCATCCATAGGAGGGTACACACAGGACTGCAGCATCCCATCCTCCCTTAAAGTGTTCAACAATATCAGCCTTCAGCACCAGAGGCAAGTATGCTACCTGTTCTACTAGTAACACTGTTTCAAACAGTGATAGCCTTTTGATAAACAAAACAGCTGCACATTAGAAACATACAGCATGAGGAAGCAGTAAACTTCTCTTCCTTGGAAGCTTACAATTCTTTGAAAATACACTGAAACTTACAATTACTTGAAAATGCTCTAAAACTCTCAAGTCCTTGAAAATGCAAACTCATTTCTTTGAGCAGTCTGGCAGTTGGTTAAGAAGAGTCAAGCTCTTGTTACCTGTAACCAAAGTACAGGGTATGAACCTGAACAAATTAACTAACCAGCCATCCCTAACCAGGGCATTTTATACACACCTTACTGGAATGAAGCAGCAGCAGGAAAATTTTCTGTTAATCTATGGAAAGAAGCAGCGGCACATACATTCACACTCAGTGAGTTTAAGTTCTGCTTCTGGAACTGCAAGAATGAATGTATGTGCATGCTCGCATCAACACATACAGAAAGAAGCAAGCAGAGTGCATTCTTAAAGAGGCATGTTATTTATTTTTTAAAGTTGTGGCAGCCTCCCGGCCAAGTGGGCCCTAGCCAGCTGCCTAGGTCATCTAGTTCAAGACCTGATTCTGTACCACCTGAAATTACCCAACCATTTACGCATAAAGAAAGCCTTTTTGCAGGAGTGCTGTGTCCATATGCATCCTCTTATGCCTCCTTATTTATACACTAACTACATAATCATATAACCATGCAGAGTGGATAAATATGTGAACTGTGCTATTCTCAAGGAGCACAGTTTTCTTTGAAGCAGTTTCAACACTTCATTCATGAAGTATTTACTGTTACTTCAAGGCCTAAAAGCTGTTTCATACTAATTTGACAAGCTGAAAACCTGCTTTGCATTAGTTATTAGTGGCTTTTTTTTAAGATAAAAGCTTACAAAGCAGTTTTCATTTTCAATTTTCCACAAAAAACATATCATTACTTATCCTGGAGGATACTATTTTCCAAGAAATCAGTTAGTCTTTTCCAGTTACAAATCCATAAATTTCCATTTTGGGCCTCTGTAGTTTCTGTGGAAACCCCACCCTCACCCCACCACCATTGCAGCATGGCATCAGTATGGCCTCTCAGCATTCCTTTCAGAATACTGCTACTACATTGTGACTGGATAGAGAGTTTTGTCAGGGCATCAGCATGTACATCTCCAAGTCCTTTAGGATCCTGGGTGGGAGAGAGTTGTTGTCAGGACTCTTGTATTTTGTCGTCCTCTAACTCCTAAGGTTTTCATTTTCAGACTTTCCCTGACATGTCCCTCTTAAACAGTCTTCGTTTTTACTACATTCTCATTTATACACAGAACTGCTTCCTTCCCTTTTAAAGAAAAAAGTGCAGAAAATTTCACTGAGAATTTTTGTCTTGTCCACATCATCAGTTTACTCCTTCCCTGCCTTGAGTGATCTCTGTAGCTGTCTTGGACTCCTGTCTTTCCCTGAAGTATTTAAAGAAAGCTTTTTCCCTTTTGTATTTCTCCTAAATCTTTATTTATTTATTTTTTGCCTTGGCTTTATTCTCATCTTTCAAGTGCATTTTCTTTCTTACTTCTACTATGCCTTATGCTCCTTTCATCTCTTCATAGCTCATAAATTGTTATTTCCCTTGCAGAACTTATCTCCTTATTACTAATGAAATAACACGGCTTATTTCTTCTCTTTATCTTAGTTTGTTTTTTCTTAATCTAGTTTCCATAACTGTTTGTATGTTACTCTTTATCCATATGCTGTTTTCTCAGTAATGTCTGTTCGTTCTCCAGTTTTAGCCTCAAACAAGCTCCCATTTGTTAATGTAGTCTGCATGTTCACAGAACCACAGTTTGATTTTGTTTCCATGCTTTTTGTTCTACTCAACAATGGCAAACCAGGCCACTGTTAAGGTGGAGTGTCTTTATTTCTAGGTTGTAAACATTCTCATCCTTACTGTTTTACCTTACTTCACTAGCTCTTGGTCTAGTACTTCCATTGTTTCATTCTTTTCTCCTTGTTTGGATGTAACAATGTTCCAGCCTTCTTCTAGAAGAGTATAATCTTTGATCAAAGCATTTTCTTTATCAGGCCACAAGACATTTTCAATTCCTTTACTTGCTTGCCATAATGTTACTCTGTATCTAGTGGTTAGTATATTGTACCTAACCACCATCTCTCACACTTTTCCCCTGTAGTTTAATGCTAAGCTGCTTACTTTTGAGGGCCTTAGTGTTTCTTCTCTTTTCTGATCCTTTCCTCCAGGTTCCTCACAACATATGCTCTGCATACAGCGTAGGTTGTGACCCTTCCTCATGTTATGTTTTACCAATCCTGCATGAATAACTAATATCCTGAGAATCTCCATACCATAGTCTCTTCATTGATTTGGCCAGATTTCTGCACACCTGCTATGTTTGCCTCTTCCTGCTGCATCAATGTCTGAAGCCCCATAAATGAATTGTCTTGCATGAACTACCAGAATTAGTAAAACTTTCCGCATATTCTTGGGAGATATTTTTCTGACTTATTTGCTATCATTTTTCACTGTTTACTTCTTTTAACTTCTTGCCTGTCTGCATTACTATCCTTTTACACCTGTGACTACCTAAAGCATCATCAGCCATTCCCAATGAGTCCTGTACCTTCCTGCTTGTACTGCCTTTCTTTACCTAAGGTCACCATCTCCCATCCTTCGGTTCTCGTATTAGTTTCTCACCTACTATCCACCACATATTAACAGTATATTTGTCTTGATAAACATTTGCATTCCAGGTTTCATTATGGCTGTGCCATCGGGGGTACAGAGACTGTACCTCTGCCACACACTCTGACTAGTAGAAATCCTTGTTCATTGGTCCACTTTCTGACTAAGTTATTGTAGACCCAGATTTTATCCTTTCTTACTGATCTAGCAAATGACAGCTGGAACTCCTCCAGGAAAGGCCACTGTCCCTGCCCAACCTTTGCTTGTTCTAGCTACTTCCTCTGTCATCCTTTGTGTCACATCTGTAATTCTACCTGCTGTATCATTAGCAGTAAGACATTTTGCATCTTTCTCACATGTTCTGTCTAATCTCAAGTCTCAGGATAGTTCTCAATTCCAGCTGCTTAATCAATTCAGACTTCCTTATCTACCAGACAGATTTACTCAGTAGCTCTCCTTGTTTTTCCTTCTCACATGCCATCATTGCTGCATTCCTTCTTAGGGCTTCCTGTGCTAACTCCCTTACCCACTTTCCTCAAGGTATTTCTCTTTTTAATAGCACTACATGCTCTACAGGTGTGTCAATGGGGGGGGCGTATTTGGGGCCTGGAGAGAGACAAAGAAAGAGGGAAATCTAGCCCGAGGACTGAGTGTATTCCCTGTGTGCTCTTAAGGGAAACTGTACTTGGTCCAGACAGATGCATCTGAAAATACTGTGTGAATCTATTATTTTTCCAAGTGAACATCCATCATCAATGTCAGTGGTGATGATTGAGGCTCCGTGATTACTGGTCTAGAGGAGGGATGTCATTAGTTGGACTGAGATTATCCTCTTCTCTTCCAGTATCCTCTGTTACAATAAATTCATTCCAACAGTTACAATACAGTCTGCCATACAGGTGTATTTCTTTTCTGCCCAGCAGGACCCACTGCTGGTACATTTTTAACACAAGCAGCTTTACAAATACATTTTCAGCACGAGTACCTGTACAAATCCATTTGATACACAAATGATATATAATTCTTTACAAAACGCCAGCTAGCTATGCTGACACATTACACATGCACTGCCATCCTCTCTCTGGCATCAGTTAAATCATTATTTAATTGAAAATGTATAAAAAAATATGAATCCATCTTGACTACAGAAATAAAAATGAATGCAATAAACCTTCCCTGTTCAGGGCCTTCATAATAAATATCGAGCAGGCATACTCATTGTACTTGAAGAT
This sequence comes from Protopterus annectens, assembly GCF_019279795.1. Taxonomy (NCBI): domain Eukaryota; kingdom Metazoa; phylum Chordata; order Ceratodontiformes; family Protopteridae; genus Protopterus; species Protopterus annectens. Next base: position 360,876,198 of record NC_056742.1, read on the forward strand.
GTGGATCTTACACATTATTTACACAGATGTAAGTCATATCCAGGAAGTCTTAGCTAGAAGTAATATATTAAAACTGTGTGGCCATGAAAGCCACTTGAAGCATATCTCAGTTTTTTTTCACTATAGAAATAACCCACAAATCTATTTTATTATCCTAAGAACTACTTCCTTGTGATGCATTTCCTTGCTGCATCTAATAAGTCCATAACAAAGATTATTAATCTGTGCTAAGACATTGAAATCAGGATTACAGAACAGTGTAAAAGACTTATCTAATTTGAAAATGTTATTGATAATAATTGTCCAATTTGCTGCATTTGTATCCTAAAGCCAAATTTGGTTTTACACCTTTGAAAAAATGTACCCATGTTCCTCTTGTTAAATCATAAAAAGAGCTATCCATATGGAACATTTTACATCATCTGCCAGGAGTATGAAAATAGGCAAAAAAACCTCCAGAAGATTCTCTGATATGTAAAACATATGGTAAAGTAAAGTATTTCAAATGCAGTTAATATGGGATTTAATCTGTGTATTGATTGATTTTCACCATATTTTCAGAATGTATCACCTGCAACATTTTCAAATCCCTAAGGGAATTTAAATCAATGGGTATTTATTTGAAATTCTTTTGACTTAATTTTAATCATAATTGCAGGTTGGTCTAATATCTTATTATTGTACTCTTCCAGCATTATAGGGATTTGAAAGGGCCTGGATGGAGAGATGAAAGCAGTGCAAAAAGGAAAAGGAATATATTATTACAATAATTAATATAAGATGGTTACCATTTGTGACAGTATGCATTGGGGTTCCTTTTAAATAATAGAAGATGCATTCGAACTTGAAAGCACGAAAAGGCAAAATAGTGAAACAGCATATGTGAATTCTTTCCCTGGGAAAGAAATCGCTTGGCCGCTTCAATTACTTTGACATTTTCATAACTATAGTGCGATCTCGGAGTTGGTATATTTAAGTAGGGGTGTATAGGGGGTACAGCCCTTCACATCAGGGGAGGTGGGGGTGAAGCCCCTCCACTTTATGTAATATTTTATTTTTTTTGTTTTGCTTTGTGGAACAGTGTTTTTTTTTTTCCTTGGAAAAAATAGCTGTTCGAAGTGTTCAAGATTGCAAGCTTTTGCTTACATGGGTTTGATAAATCATCGCTTGCTTTTTTAAGCGTTCAATGATTTAACATATACCCTATGTATTGCCTGATAATTTGGCATATACAAATATAAGTATATTTCATACAGTCTCAAGAGTAGCACTATGAATAGAAAATTCAAACTCAAAAGACTGCAGCACATTTTATCTCAAAAAGTATATTATGTCAGAAATAAGTAAAAAAAATCAAATCAAGAGAAATGCACAAATTGAAACAAATATAATCCTCCAAAATGGCTACTGGCATGAATGAGTGATAAATAAACAAGCAAACAAAAAATACAAAGGAATTCCTTATAGTGGAACTAATATGGGTATAAAGTGCAGAAGTCCAAACTCATGGTGAAAAATAAGTAGTAGCTAGTGCAAATGTACATCAGCATAGAACAACAACTGAAAAATGTATTCATCATCAGTCTTCAAATGATGCAAAGTTGTGGTCATGTATTAAACAAAACGCATTCTGGAGCAGACTCTCAAAACACATAGGAAATAAAAAGAGGGAACAATGTCTAATGTAGCATGCGACTCCAAAGTAATGGAGGAAAATGTGTAGCACATCATATGTTCATAAAGTAAAGGAGGAAAATATGTAGCACATCATATGTTCATATAGTAAGGTAGGAAAATGTGTAGCACATCATATGTTCATAAAGTAAAGGTGGAAAATGTGTAGCACATCATATGTTCATATAGTAAGGGAGAAAAATGTGTAGCACATCATATGTTCATATAGTAAGGGAGGAAAATGTGTAGCACATCATATGTTCATATAGTAAGGGAGGAAAATGTGTAGCACATCATATGTTCATAAAGTAAAGGAGGAAAATGTGTAGCAAATCATAAACTCATTAAGTAAGGGAGGAAAATGTGTAGCACATCATATGTTCATATCGTAAGGGAGGAAAATGTGTAGCACATCATGCGTTCATATAGTAAGGGAGGAAAATGTGTAGCACATCATATGTTCATATAGTAAGGGAGGAAAATCTGTAGCACATCAAATGTTCATAAAGTAAAGGAGGAAAATATGTATCACATCATATGTTCATAAAGTAAGGTAGGATAATGTGTAGCACATCCTATGTTCATATAAAAAGGGTAGAAAATGTGTAGCACATCATATGTTCATATGGTATCAGAGGAAAATGTGCAGCATGTCATATGTTTATATAGTAAGGGAGGAAAATGTGTAGCACATCTTATGGTCATATAGTAAGGGAGGTAAATGTGTAGCACATCATATGCTCATATAGTAAGGGAGTAAAATGTGTAGCACATCATATGTTCATAAACTAAAAGAGGAAAATGTGTAGCACATCATATGATCATATAGAAAAGGAGGAAATGTATATCACATCATATGTTCATAAAGTAAAGCAGGAAAATGTGTAGCACATCATGTGTTCATAAAGTAAGGAAGGAAATTTTGTAGCAAATCATATGTTCATAAAGTAAAGGAGGAAAATGTGTAGCACATCATAAGTTCATATAGAAGGAAGGAAAATGTGTGACACATCATATGTTCATAAAGTAAGGGAGAAAAATATGTAGCACATTACATGTTCATAGAGTAAGGGAGAAAAATGTATAGTACATCATATGTTCATATAGTAAGGGAGGAAAATGTGTAAAACATCATATGTTCATAAAGTAAGGGAGAAAAATGTGTAGCACATCATATGTTCAATAAGAAAAAGAGGAAAATGTGTAGCACATTACATGTTCATAGAGTAAGGGAGAAAAATGTATAGTACATCATATGTTCATAAAGTAAGGGAGGAAAATGTGTAAAACATCATATGTTCATAAAGTAAGGGAGGAAAATGTGTAGCACGTCATATGTTCATACACTAACAGAGAAAAATGTGTTGCATATCATATTTTCATATAGTAAAGAAGAAAAATGTGTAGCACATCATATGTTCAATAAGAAAAAGAGGAAAATGTGTAGCAGATCCTATGTTCACATAGTAAGGGAGGAAAATGTGCAGCACATCATATGTTCATAAAGTAAGGGAGGAAAATGTGTAGCACATCATATGTTCATAAAGTAGGGGGGAATGTGTAGCACATCATATGCTCATATAGTAAGGAGGAGAATGTAGCACATCCTATGTTCATAAAGTAAAGGATGAAAATGTGTAGCACATCGTATGTTCATAAAGTAAAGGAGGAAAATGTGCAGCACATCATATGGTCATATACTAAGGGACGAAAATGTGTAGCACATCATATGTTCATATAGTAAGGGTAGAAAATGTGTAGCACATCATATGTACATATGGTATCAGAGGAAAATGTGCAGCACATCATAGGCTCATATAGTAAGGGAGGAAAATGCATAGCACATCATATGTTCATAAAGTAAGGGAGGAATATGTGTAGCACATCATATGTTCATATAGTAAGGGAGGAAAATGTGTAGCACATCATGCGTTCATATAGTAAGGGAGGAAAATGTGTAGCACATCATATGTTCATATAGTAAGGGAGGAAAATGTGTAGCACATCATATGTTCATAAAGTAAAGGAGGAAAATGTGTAGCAAATCATAAGTTCATATAGTAAGGGAGGAAAATGTGTAGCACATCATGCGTTCATATAGTAAGGGAGGAAAATGTGTAGCACATCCTATGTTCATATAGTAAGGGAGGAAAATGTGTAGCACATCATATGTTCATATAGTAAGGGAGGAAAATGTGTAGCACATCAAATGTTCATAAAGTAAAGGATGAAAAAGTTTAGCACATCATATGTTCATATAGTAAGGGAGGAAAATGTGTAGCACATCATATGTGAATATACTAAGGGAGGAAAATATGTATCATCATATGTTCATATAGTAAGGAGGAAAATGTGTAGCACATCATATGTTCATATAGTAAGGAGGAAAATGTGTAGCACATCATATGTTCATATAGTAAAGGAGGAAAATGTGTAGCACATCATATGTTCATAAAGTAAAAGAGGAAAATGTTTAGCACGTCATATGTTCATATAGTAAGGGAGGAAAATGTGTAGCATATCATATGTTTATAGAGTAAGGGAGGACAATGTGTAGCACATCCTATGTTCATAAAGTAAGGGCGGAATATGTGTAGCACACCATATGTTCATAAAGTAAGGGAGGAAATGAGTAGCACATTATATGTTCATAAAGTAAAGGGGGAAAATATGTAGCACATCTTATGATCATATAGCAAGGGGGGAAAATGTGTAGCACATCATATGTTCATATAGTAAGGGAGGAAAATGTGTAGCACATCATATGTTCATAAAGTAAGGGAGGAAAATTTGTAGCACATTATATGTTCATTAAGTAAGGGAGGAAAATGTGTAGCACATCATATGTTCATATAGTAAAGGAGGAAAATGTGTAGCACATCATATGTTCATATAGTAAGGGAGGAAAATGTGTAGCACATCATATGTTCATAAAGTAAGGGAGGAAAAATGTAGCACATCATATGTTCATAAGTAAGGAGGAAAATGTGTAGCACATCATATGTTCATATAGTAAGGAGGAAAATGTGTAGCACATCATATGTTCATATTGTAAGGGAGGAAAATGCATAGCACATCATATGTTCATATAGTAAGGAGGAAAATGTGTAGCACATCATATGTTCATAAAGTAAGGAGGAAAATGTGTAGCACATCATATGTTCATAAAGTAAGGGAGGAAAATGTAGCACATCATATGTTCATATAGTAAGGGAGGAAAATGTGTAGCACATCATATGTTCATAAAGTAAGGAGGAAAATGTGTAGCACATCATATGTTCATATAGTAAGGAGGAAAATGTGTAGCACATCATATGTTCATAAAGTAAGGAGAAAAGCACATCATATGTTCATAAAGGAGGAAAATGTGTAGCACATCATATGTTCATATAGTATGGGAGGAAAATGTGTAGCACACCATATGTTCATATAGTAAAGGAGGAAAATGTGTAGCACATCATATGTTCATATAGTAAGGGAGGAAAATGTGTAGCACATCATATGTTCATAGAGCAAGGGAGGAAAATGTGTAGCACATCATATGTTCATATGGTAAGGGAGGAAATTGTGTAGCACATCATATGTTCATATAGTAAGGGAGGAAAATATGTAGCATATGTTCATATAGTAAGGAGGAAAATGTGTAGCACATCATGTTCATAAAGTAAAGGAGGAAAATGTGTAGCACATCATATGTTCATAACGTAAGGGAGGAAAATGTGTAACACATCATATGTTCATAAAGTAGTGGGGAATGTGTAGCACATCATATGCTCATTAAGTAAGGGAGGAAAATGTGTAGCACATCATATGATCATATAGCAAGAGGCCAAAATGTGTAGCACATCATATGTTCATATAGTAAGGGAGCAACATGTGTAGCACATCATATGTTCATATAGTAAGGAGGAAAATGTGTAGCACATTATATGGTCATATAGTAAGGGAGGAAAATGTGTAGCACATCATATGTTCATAAAGTAAGGGAGGAAAATGTGTAGCACATCATATGTTCATAAAGTAAAGGAGGAAAATGTGTAGCACATCATATGTTCATATAGTAAGGGAAAATGTGTAGCACATCATATGTTCATATAGTAAGGAGGAAAATGTGTAGCACATCATATGTTCATATATGGAGGAAAATGTGTAGCACATCATATGTTCATATAGTAAGGAGGGAAAATGTGTAGCACATCATATGTTCATATAGTAAAGGAGGAAAATGTGTAGCACATCATATGTTCATAAAGTAAAGGAGGAAAATGTGTAGCACATCATATGTTCATAAAGTAAGGGGGGAAAATGTGTAGCACATCATATGTTCATATAGTAAGGGAGGAAAATGTGTAGCACATCATATGTTCATAGAGCAAGGGAGGAAAATGTGTAGCACATCATATGTTCATAAAGTAGGGGGGAATGTGTAGCACATCATATGCTCATTAAGTAAGGGAGGAAAATGTGTAGCACATCATATGTTCATATAGTAAGGGAGGAGAATGTGTAGCACATCCTATGTTCATAAAGTAAAGGATGAAAATGTGTAGCACATCGTATGTTCATAAAGTAAAGGATGAAAATGTGTAGCACATCGTATGTTCATAAAGTAAAGGAGGAAAATGTGCAGCACATCATATGGTCATATACTAAGGGAGGAAAATGTGCAGCACATCATATGGTCATATACTAAGGGAGGAAAATGTGTAGGACATCATATGTTCATAAAGTAAGGGAAGAAAATGTGTAACACATAATATGTTCATATAGTAACAGAGGAAAATGTGTATCACATCTTATGTTTATATGGTAAGGGAGGAATATTTGCAACACATCATATGTTCATATAGTAAGGGAGGAAAATGTGTAGCACATTATATGTTCATATAGTAAGGGAGGAAAATGTGTAGCACATCAAATGTTCATAAAGTAAAGGATGAAAAAGTTTAGCACATCATATGTTCATATAGTAAGGGAGGAAAATGTGTAGCACATCATATGTGAATATACTAAGGTAGGATAATGTGTAGCACATCATATGTTCATATTGTAAGGGACGAAAATGTGTAGCACATCATATGTTCATATAGTAAGGGTAGAAAATGTGTAGCACATCAAATGTTCATAACGTAAGGGAGGAAAATGTGTAGCACATCATATGTTTATAAAGTAGGGGGGAATGTGTAGCACATCATATGCTCATTAAGTAAGGGAGGAAAATGTGTAGCACATCATATGTTCATATAGTAAGGGAGGAAAATGTGTAGCACATCATATGTTCATATAGTAAGGGAGGAGAATGTGTAGCACATCCTATGCTCATATAGTAAGGGAGGAGAATGTGTAGCACATCCTATGTTCATAAAGTAAAGGATGAAAATGTGTAGCACATCGTATGGTCATATAGTAAGGGAGGAAAATGTGTAGCACATCATATGTTCATAAAGTAAGGGAGGAAAATGTGTAGCATATCATATGCTCATATAGTAAGGGAGGAGAATGTGTAGCACATCCTATGTTCATAAAGTAAAGGATGAAAATGTGTAGCACATCGTATGTTCATAAAGTAAGGGAGGAAAATGTGTAGGACATCATATGTTCATAAAGTAAGGGAGGAAAATGTGTAGCACATCATATGTTCATAAAGTAGGGGGGAAAATGTGTAGCACACCATATGTTCATAAAGTAAAGGAGGAAAATGTGCAGCACATCATATGTTCATAAAGTAAGGGAAGAAAATTTGTAGCACATCATATGTTCATATAGAAGGGAGGAAAATGTGTAGCACATCATATGTTCATATAGTAAGGAGGAAAATGTGTAGCACATCATATGTTCATATAGTAAGGAGGAAAATGTGTAGCACATCATATGTTCATATAGTAAGGGAGGAAATGTGTAGCACATCCTGTGTTCATATAGTAAGGGAGGAAAATGTGTAGCACATCACATGTTCATATACTAAGGGAGAAAAAAGTGTACATCATATGTTCATATAGTAAGGGGAAAATGTGTAGCACATCATATGTTCATAGCACATCATATGGTCATATAGTAAGGGAGGAAAATGTGTAGCACATCATATGTTCATATAGTAAGGGTGGAAAATGTGTAGCACATCATATGTTCTTATAGTAAGGGAGGAAAATATGTAGCACGTCATATGTTCATATAGTAAGGGAGGAAAAATGTAGCACATCATATGTTCATATAGTAAGGAGGAAAATGTGTAGGACATCATATGTTCATATAGTAAAAAGGGAATATGTGTAGCACATCATATGGTCATATAGTAAGGGAGGAAAATGTGTAGCACATCATATGTTCATAAAGTAAGGGACGAAAATGTGTAGCATCATATGTTCATAAAGTAAGGAGGAAAATGTGTAGCACATCATATGTTCATATATGTTCATATAGTAAGGAGGAAAATGTGTAGCACATCATATGTTCATATAGTAAGGAGGAAAATGTGTAGCACATCATATGTTCATATAGTAAGGAGGAAAATGTGTAGCACATCATATGTTCATATAGTAAGGAGGAAAATGTGTAGCACATCATATGTTCATATAGTAAAGGAGGAAAATGTGTAGCACATCATATGTTCATATAGTAAGGAGGAAAATGTGTAGCACATCATATGTTCATATAGTAAGGGAAAATGTGTAGCACATCATATGTTCATATAGTAAGGAGGAAAATGTGTAGCACATCATATGTTCATATAGTAAGGAGGAAAATGTGTAGCACATCATATGTTCATAAAGTAAGGGAGGAAAATGTGTAGCACATCATATGTTCATATAGTAAGGAGGAAAATGTGTAGCACATCATATGTTCATATAGTAAGGGAGGAAAATGTGTAGCACATCATATGTTCATAAAGTAAAGGAGGAAAATGTGTAGCACATCATATGTTCATATAGTAAGGGAAAATGTGTAGCACATCATATGTTCATATAGTAAGGAGGAAAATGTGTAGCACATCATATGTTCATATAGTAAGAGGAAAATGTGTAGCACATCATATGTTCATATAGTAAGGAGGAAAATGTGTAGCACATCATATGTTCATAGTAAGGAGGAAAATGTGTAGCACATCATATGTTCATATAGTAAGGGAAAATGTGTAGCACATCATATGTTCATATAGTAAGGAGGAAAATGTAGCACATCATATGTTCATATAGTAAGGGAGGAAAATGTGTAGCACATCATATGTTCATAGTAAGGGAGGAAAATGCATAGCACATCATATGTTCATAAAGTAAAGGACGATAATGTGTAGCACATCATATGTACATATAGTAAGAGAGCAAAATGTGCAGGACATCCTATGTTCATAAAGTAAGGGAGGAAAATGTGTAGCACATCATATGTTCATATAGTAAGGGAGGAAAATCTGTAGCACATCATATGTTGATATAGTAAGAGAGCAAAATGTGTAGCACATCATATGTTCATATAGTAAGGGAGGAAAATGTGTAGCACATCATATGTTCATAAAGTAAGGGAGGAAAATGTGTAGCACATCATGTTCATATGTTCATATAGTAAGGAGGAAAATGTGTAGCACATCATATGTTCATATAAAAAGGAAAATGTGTAGCACATCATATGTTCATATAGTAAGGAGGAAAATGTGTAGCACATCATATGTTCATATAGTAAGAGGAAAATGTGTACATCATATGTTCATTTAGTAAGGGAGGAAAATGTGTAGCACATCATATGTTCATATAGTAAGGGAGGAAAATGTGTAGCACATCATATGTTCATACAGTAAGAGAGGAAAATGTGTAGCACATCATATGTTCATAAACTAAAGGAGGAAAATGTGTAGCACATCATATGTTCATACAGAAAGGGAGGAAAATGTGTAGCACATCATATGTTCATAGAGTAAGGGAGGAAAATGTGTAGCACATCATCATATGTTCAAAAAGTAAGGTAGGATAATGTGTAGCACATCATATGTTCATAAAGTAAGGGAGGAATATGTGTAGCACATCAAATGTTCATATAGTAAGGGAGGAAAATGTGTAGCACATCATATGTTCATAAACTAAGGAGGAAAATGTGTAGCACATCATAAAGGAAAATGTAGCACATCATATGTTCATATAGTAAGGAGGAAAATGTGTAGCACATCATATGTTCAAAAAGTAAGGTAGGATAATGTGTAGCACATCATATGTTCATATTGTAAGGGAGGAAAATGCATAGCACATCATATGTTCATAAAGTAAGGGAGGAATATGTGTAGCACATCATATGTTCATATAGTAAGGGAGAAAAATGTGTAGCACATCATATGTTCATAGAGCAAGGGAGGAAAATGTGTAGCACATCATATGTTCATAAAGTAAGGGAGGAAAATGTGTAGCACATCATATGTTCATATAGTAAGGGAGGAGAATGTGTAGCACATCCTATGCTCATATAGTAAGGGAGGAGAATGTGTAGCACATCCTATGTTCATAAAGTAAAGGATGAAAATGTGTAGCACATCGTATGTTCATAAAGTAAAGGAGGAAAATGTGCAGCACATCATATGGTCATATACTAAGGGAGGAAAATGTGTAGGACATCATATGTTCATAAAGTAAGGGAAGAAAATGTGTAACACATAATATGTTCATATAGTAACAGAGGAAAATGTGTATCACATCTTATGTTTATAATGGTAAGGGAGGAATATTTGCAACACATCATATGTTCATATAGTATGGGAGGAAAATGTGTAGCACATCCTATTTTCATAAAGTAAAGGAGGAAAATGTGTACCACATGATATGTTCATATAGTAAGGGAGGAAAATGTGTAGCACATTATATGTTCATTAAGTAAAAAAGGAAAATGTGTAGCACATCATATGTTCATATAGTAAGGGAGGAAAATGTGTAGCACATCCTATGTTCATATAGTAAGGGAGGGAAATGTAGCACATCATATGTTCATATAGTAAGGTAGGAAAATGTGTAGCACATCATATGTTCATAAAGTAAAGGTGGAAATGTGTAGCACATCATATGTTCATATAGTAAGGGAGGAAAATGTGTAGCACATCATATGTTCATATAGTAAGGGAGGAAAATGTGTAGCACATCATATGTTCATAAAGTAAAGGAGGAAAATGTGTAGCACATCATATGTTCATATAGTAAGAGAGGAAAATGTAGCACATCATATGTTCATATAGTAAGGAGGAAAATGTGTAGCACATCATATGTTCATATAGTAAAGGAGGAAAATGGGTAGCACATCATATGTTCATATAGTAAGGAGGAAAATGTCTAGCACATCATATGTTCATATAGTAAGGGAGGAAAATGTGTAGCACATCATATGTTCATATAGTAAGGGAGGAAAATGTGTAGCACATCACATGTTCATATACTAAGGAGGAAAATGTGTAGCATGTCATATGTTCATATAGTAAGGGAGGAAAATGTGTAGCACATTATATGTTCATATAGTAAGGGAGGAAAATGTGTAGCACATCATATGTTCATATAGTAAGGAGGAAAATGTAGCACATCATATGTTCATATAGTAAGGGAGGAAAATGTGTAGCACATCATATGTTCATATAGTAAGGCAGGAAAATGTGTAGCACATCCTATGTTCATATAGTAAGGGAGGAAAATGAGTAGCACATTATATGTTCATAAAGTAAGGGGGGAAAATGTGTAGCACATCATATGTTCATATAGTAAGGGAGGAAAATGGGTAGCACATCCTATGTTCATATAGTAAGGGAGGAAAATGTGTAGCACATCATATGTTCATATAGTAAGGGAGGAAAATGTGTAGCACATCATATGTTCATAAAGTAAAGGAGGAAAATGTGTAGCACATCATATGTTCATATAGTAAGGGAGGAAAATGTGTAGCACATCATATGTTCATATAGTAAGGGAGGAAAATGTGTAGCACATCATATGTTCATAGAGCAAGGGAGGAAAATATGTAGCACATCATATGTTCATAAACTAAAGGAGGAAAATGTGTAGCACATCCTATGTTCATATAGTAAAGGAGGAAAAATGTGTAGCACATCATATGTTCATATAGTAAGGGAGGAAAATGTGTAGCACATCATATGTGAATATACTAAGGGAGGAAAATATGTATCATCATATGTTCAAAAAGTAAGGTAGGATAATGTGTAGCACATCATATGTTCATATTGTAAGGGACGAAAATGTGTAGCACATCATATGTTCATATAGTAAGGGAGGAATATGTGTAGCACATCATATGTACATATAGTAAGGAGGAAAATGTAGCACATCATATGTTCATATAGTAAGGAGGAAAATGTGTAGCACATCATATGTTCATATAGTAAGGAGGAAAATGTGTAGCACATCATATGTTCATATAGTAAGGGAGGAAAATGTAGCACATCATGTTCATAAAGAGGAGGAAAATGTGTAGCACATCAAATGTTCATATAGTAAGGGAGGAAAATGTGTAGCACATCATATGTTCATAAACTAAAAGAGGAAAATGTGTAGCACATCATATGTTCATATTGTAAGGGAGGAAAATGCATAGCACATCATATGTTCATAAAGTAAGGGAGGAATATGTGTAGCACATCAAATGTTCATATAGTAAGGGAGGAAAATGTGTGACACATCATATGTTCATAAAGTAAAGCAGGAAAATATGTAGCACATTACATGTTCATAGAGTAAGGGAGAAAAATGTATAGTACATCATATGTTCATATAGTAAGGGAGGAAAATGTGTAAAACATCATATGTTCATAAAGTAAGGGAGAAAAATGTGTAGCACATCATATGTTCAATAAGAAAAAGAGGAAAATGTGTAGCACATCCTATGTTCACATAGTAAGGGAGGAAAATGTGTAGCACATCATATGTTCTTATAGTAAGGGAGAAAATGTGTAGTACATCATATGTTCATAAAGTAAGGGAGGAAAATGTGTAGCACATCATATGTTCATACAGTAACGGAGGAAAATGTGTTGCACATCATATGTTCATATAGTACTGGAGAAAAATGTGTAGCACATCATATGTTCATAAAGTAAAAGAGGAAAATCTGTAGCACATCATATGTTCATTTAGTAAGGGAGGAAAATGTGTAGCACATCATATGTTCATATTGTAAGGGAGGAAAATGTGTAGTAAATCATATGTTCATATAGTAAGGGAGGAAAATATGTAGCACGTCATATGTTCATATTGTAAGGGAGGAAATGTGTAGCACATCATATGTTCATAAAGCAAAGGAGGAAAATGTGTAGTACATCATATGTTCATAAAGTTAAGGAGGAAACAGTGTAGAACATCATGTATTCATAAAGTAAAAGAGGAAAATGTGTAGCACATCATATGTTCATATAGTAAGAGAAGATAATGTGCAGCACACCAAATGTTCAAAACGTAAGGGAGGAAAATGTGTAGCACATCCTATGTTTATATAGTACGGGAGGAAGATGTGTAGCACATCCTATGTTCATATAGTAAGGGAGGAAAATGTGTAGCACATCCTATGTTCATATAGTATGGGAGGAAAATGTGTAGCACATCCTATGTTCATATAGTATGGGAGGAAAATGTGTAGCACACCATATGTTCATATAGTAAAGGAGGAAAATGTGTAGCACATCATATGTTCATATAGTAAGGGAGGAAAATGTGTAGCACATCATATGTTCATATAGTAAGGGTGGAAAATGTGTAGCACATCATATGTTCATATAGTAAGGGAGGAAAATATGTAGCACGTCATATGTTCATATGGTAAGGGAGGAAATTGTGTAGCACATCATATGTTCATAAATAAGGGAGGAAAATGTGTAGCACATCATATGTTCATAAAGTAAGGGACGAAAATGTGTAGCACATCCTATGTTCATAAATTAAAGGAGGAAAATGTGTAGCACACCATATGATCATATAGTAAAATGGGAATATGTGTAGCACATCATATGGTCATATAGTAAGGGAGGAAAATGTGTAGCACATTCTTTGCTCATAAAATAAAGGAGGAAAGTGTGTTGCACTTTATATGTTCATAAAGTAAAGGAGGAAAATGAGTAGCTCATCATATGCTCATATAATAAGGGAGGAAAATGAGTAGCACATCATATGCTCATATAATAAGGGAGGAAAATGAGTAGCACATCATATGTTTATAAAGTAAGGGAGAAAATTTTGTACCACATCATATGTTCATAAAGTATGGAAGGAAATTCTGTAGCACATCCTATTTTCATAAAGTAAAGGAGGAATATGTGTAGCACATCAAATGTTCATATAGTAAGTGAGTAAAATGTGTGGCACATCATATGTTCATATATTAAGGGAGGAAAATGTGTAGCACATCATATGTTCATAAAGTAAGGGAGGAAAATATGTAGCAAATCATATGTTCATAAATTAAGGGAGGAAAATGTGTAGCAAATCACATGTTCATAAAGTAGATGAAAATGTGTAGCACATTACATGTGCATAAAGTAAAGGAGGAAAATGTGTAGCACATCATATGTTCATATAGTAAGAGAGGAAAATGTGTAGCACATCCTATGTTCATATAGTAAGAAAGGAAAATGTGTAGCACATCCTATGTTCATATAGTAAGGGAGGAAAATGTGTAGCACATCCTATGTTCATATAGTAAAGGAGGAAAATGTGTAACACATCATATGCTCATTTAGTAAGGGAGGAAAATGTGTAGCACATTATATGTTCATATAGTAAGGGAGGAAAATGTGTAGCACATCATATGTTCATACAGTAAGAGAGGAAAATGTTTAGCATATCCTATGTTCATAAAGTAAAGGAGGAAAATGTGTAGCACATCCTATGTTCATATAGTAAAGGAGGAAAATGTGTATCACATCCAATGTTCATATAGTAAAGGAGGAAAATGTGTAGCACATCATATGTTCATAAGGTAAGGGAGAACATTTTGTAGCACATCATATGTTCATAAAGTATGGAAGGAAAATCTGTAGCACATCATATTTTCATATAGTAAGGGAGGAAAATGTGTAGCACATCATATGTTCATAAAGTAAGGGAGGAATATGTGTAGCACATCAAATGTTCATATAGTAAGTGAGTAAAATGTGTGGCACATCATATGTTCATATAGTAAGGGAGGAAAATGTGTAGCACATCTTATGTTCATAAAGTAAGGGAGGAAAATATGTAGCAAATCATATGTTCATAAATTAAGGGAGGAAAATGTGTATCAAATCACATGTTCATAAAGTAGAGGAAAATATGTAGCACATCACATGTGCATAAAGTAAAGGAGGAAAATGTGTAGCACATCATATGTTCATATAGTAAGGGAGGAAAATATGTAGCACATCATATGTTCATAACGTAAGGTAAGAAAATGTGTAGCACATCATATGTTCATATAGTAAGAGAGGAAAATGTGTAGCACATCCTATGTTCATATAGTAAGGAAAGAAAATGTGTAGCACATCCTATGTTCATATCGTAAGGGAGGAAAATGTGTAGCACATCCTATGTTCATATAGTAAAGGAGGAAAATGTGTAACACATCATATGTTCATAAAGTAAAGGAGGAAAATGTGTAGCACATCATATGTTCATAAAGTAAGGGAGGAAAATGTGTAGCACATCATATGTTCATAAACTAAAGGAGGAAAATGTGTAGCACATCATATGTTCATATAGTAAAGGAGGAAAATGTGTAGCACATCATATGTTCATGTAGTAAAGGAAGAAAATGTGTAGCACATCATATGTTCATATTGTAATGGAGGAAAATGAGTATCACATCATATGTTCATATAATAAAGGAGGAAAATCTGTAGCACATCATATGTTCATACAGTAAAGGAGGAAAATGGGTAGCACATCATATGTTCATAAGGTAAGGGGGAAAATGTGTTGCACATCATATGTTCATACAATAAGGGAGGAAAATGTGTAGCACATCACATGTTCATATAGTAAAAGTGGAAAATGTGTAGCATATCATATGTTCATATAGTAATGTAGGAAGATGTGTAGCACATCATATGTTCATATGCTAAGAGAGGAAAATGTGTATCACATTATGTGTTCATTAAGTAAGGGAGGAAAATGTGTAGCACATCTTATGTTCATATAGTAAGGGAGGAAAATGTGTAGCAAATCATACGTTCATAAAGTAAAGGAGGAAAATGTGTAGCACATCATACGTTCATAAAGTAAAGGAGGAAAATGTGTAGCACATCATATGTTCATATAGTAAGAGTGGAAAATGTGTAGCATGTCATATGTTCATACAATAAGGGAGGAAAATGTGTAGCACATCATATGTTCATATAGTAAGGGTGGAAAATGTGTAGCACGTCATATGTTCATATGGTAAGGGAGGAAATTGTGTAGCACATCATATGTTCATAAATAAGGGAGGAAAATGTGTAGCACATCATATGTTCATAAAGTAAGGGACGAAAATGTGTAGCACATCCTATGTTCATAAATTAAAGGAGAAAAATGTGTAGCACTTCATATAGTAAGGGAGGAAAATATGTAGCACATCTTATGATCATATAGTAAGGGGGGAAAATGTGTAGCACATCATATGTTCATATAGTAAGGGAGGAAAATGTGTAGCACATCATATGTTCATAAAGTAGGGGGGAATGTGTAGCACATCATATGCTCATTAAGTAATGGCGGAAAATGTGTAGCACACCATATGTTCATAAAGTAAAGGAGGAAAATGTGCAGCACATCATATGTTCATAAAGTAAGGGAAGAAAATTTGTAGCACATCATATGTTCATATAGTAGGAGGGAATGTGTAGCACATCATATGCTCATTAAGTAAGGGAGGAAAATGTGTAGCACATCATATGTTCATATAGTAAGGGAGGAGAATGTGTAGCACATCCTATGCTCATATAGTAAGGATGAAAATGTGTAGCACATCGTATGTTCATAAAGTAAAGGAGGAAAATGTGCAGCACATCATATGGTCATATACTAAGGGAGGAAAATGTGTAGGACATCATATGTTCATAAAGTAAGGGAAGAAAATGTGTAGTACATCATATGTTCATAAAGTAAAAGGAGGAAAATGTACAGCACATCATATGTTCATAAAGTAAAGGAGGAAAATGTGTGGCACATCATATGTCATATAGCAAGAGAGGAAAATGTGTAGCACATCTTATGTTCATAAAGTAAGGGAGGAAAATATGTAGCACATTATATGTTCATAAATTAAGGGAGGAAAATGTGTAGCAAATCACATGTTCATAAAGTAGAGGAAAATGTGTAGCACATCATATGTTCATATACTAAGAGAGGAAAATGTGTAGCACATCATATGTTCATAGAGCAAGGGAGGAAAATATGTAGCACATCATATGTTCATAAACTAAAGGAGGAAAATGTGTAGCAAGTGAAATGTTCATAACGTAAGGGAGGAAAATGTGTAGCACATCATATGTTCATAAAGTAGTGGGGAATGTGTAGCACATCATATGTTCATATAGTAAAGGAGGAAAATGTGTAGCACATCATATGTTCATATCGTAAGGGAGGAAAATGTGTAGCACATCCTATGTTCATAAAGTAAAGGAGGAAAATGTGTAGCACATCATATGTTCATAAAGTAAAGGAGGAAAATGTGTAGCACATCATATGTTCATAAAGTAAAGGAGGAAAATGTGTAGCACATCATATGTTCATATAGTAAAGGAGGAAAATGTGTAGCACATCATATGTTCATAAAGTAAAAGAGGAAAGTGTGTAACACATCATATGTTCATAAAGTAAGGGAGGAAAATGTGTAGCACATCATATGTTCATAAACTAAAGGAGGAAAATGTGTAGCACATCACATGTTCATAGAGTAAGGGAGGAAAATGTGTAGCACATCATATGTTCATACAGTAAGGGAGGAAAATGTTTAGCACATCATATGTTCATAAATTAAGGGGGAAATGACTATCACATCATATGTTCATACAATAAAAGAGGAAAATGTGTAGCACATCATATGTTCATATAGTAAGGGTGGAAAACGTGTAGCATATCATATGTTCATATAGTAATGTAGGAAGATGTGTAGCACATCATATGTTCATATGGTAAGAGAGGAAAATGTGTATCACATTATGTGTTCATTAAGTAAGGGAGGAAAATGTGTAGCACATCTTATGTTCATATAGTAAGGGAGGAAAATGTGTAGTACATCATATGTTCATAAAGTTAAGGAGGAAAATGTGTAGAACATCATATGTTCATAAAGTAATAGAGGAAAATGTGTAGCACATCCTATGTTCATAAAGTAAAGGAGGAAAATGTGTAGCACATCACATGTTCATATACTAGGGGAGGAAAATGTGTAGCACATTATATGTTCATTAAGTAAGGGAGGAAAATGTGTAGCGCATCATATGTTCATATAGTAAGGCAGGAAAATATGTAGCACATCCTATGTTCATATAGTAAGGGAGGAAAATGTGTAGCACATCATATGTTCATATTTTAAGGGAGGAAAATGGGTAGCACATCATATGTTCATAAAGTAAAGGAGGAAAATATGTAGCACATCTTATGTTCATATAGTAAGGGTGGAAAATGTGTAGCACATCATATGTTCATATAGTAAGGGAGGAAAATGTGTAGCACATCATATGTTCATAAAGTAAAGGGGGAAAATATGTAGCACATCATATGTTCATTAAGTAAAGGAGGAAAATGTCTAGCACATCATATGTTCATATAGTAATGGAGGAAAATGTCTATCACATCATATGTTCATATAGTAAGGCAGGAAAATGTGAAGCACATCTTTTGTTCATATAGTAAGGGAGGAAAATGTGTAGCACATCATATGTTCATAAAGTAAAGTAGGAAAATATGCAGCACATCATATGTTCATATAGTAAGGGTGGAAAATGTGTAGCACATCATATGTTCATACACTAAAGGAATATTTGTAACACATCATAGGTTCATAAAGTAAAAGACGAAAATGTGTATCACATCATATGTTCATATAGTAAGGGAGGAAAATGTTTAGCACATCCTATTTTCTTAAAGTAAAGGAGGAAAATGTGTATCACATGATATGTTCATATAGTAAGGGAGGAAAATGTGTAGCACATCCTATGTTCATAAAGTAAAGGAGGAAAATGTGTAGCACATCATATGTTCATATAGCAAGGGAGGAAAATGTGTGACACATCATATGTTCATATAGTAAGGGAGAAAAATATGTAGCACATTACATGTTCATAGAGTAAGGGAGAAAAATGTATAGTACATCATATGTTCATATAGTAAGGGAGGAAAATGTGTAAAACATCATATGTTCATAAAGTAAGGGAGAAAAATGTGTAGCACATCATATGTTCAATAAGAAAAAGAGGAAAATGTGTAGCACATCCTATGTTCACATAGTAAGGGAGGAAAATGTGTAGCACATCATATGTTCTTATAGTAAGGGAGAAAAATGTGTAGTACATCATATGTTCATAAAGTAAGGGAGGAAAATGTGTAGCACATCATATGTTCATACAGTAACGGAGGAAAATGTGTTGCACATCATATGTTCATATAGTACTGGAGAAAAATGTGTAGCACATCATATGTTCATAAAGTAAAAGAGGAAAATCTGTAGCACATCATATGTTCATTTAGTAAGGGAGGAAAATGTGTAGCACATCATATGTTCATATTGTAAGGGAGGAAAATGTGTAGTAAATCATATGTTCATATAGTAAGGGAGGAAAATATGTAGCACGTCATATGTTCATATTGTAAGGGAGGAAATGTGTAGCACATCATATGTTCATAAAGCAAAGGAGGAAAATGTGTAGCACATCATATGTTCATAAAGTTAAGGAGGAAACAGTGTAGAACATCATATATTCATAAAGTAAAAGAGGAAAATGTGTAACACATCATATGTTCATATAGTAAGAGAAGATAATGTGCAGCACACCAAGTGTTCAAAACGTAAGGGAGGAAAATGTGTAGCACATCCTATGTTTATATAGTACGGGAGGAAGATGTGTAGCACATCCTATGTTCATATAGTAAGGGAGGAAAATGTGCAGCACATCCTATGTTCATATAGTAAGGGAGGAAAATGTGTAGCACATCCTATGTTCATATAGTATGGGAGCAAAATGCGTAGCACACCATATGTTCATATAGTAAGGGAAGAAATGTGTAGCACATCATATGTTCATATAGTAAAGGAGGAAAATGTGTAGCACATCCTCTGTTCATAAAGTAAAGGAGGAAAATGTGAAGCACATCATATGTTCATATAGTATGGGAGGAAAATATGTAGCACGTCATATGTTCATATGGTAAGGGAGGAAATTGTGTAGCACATCATATGTTCATAAATAAGGGAGGAAAATATGTAGCACATCATATGTTCATAAAGTAAGGGACGAAAATGTGTAGCACATCCTATGTTCATAAATTAAAGGAGGAAAATGTGTAGGACATCATATGTTCATATAGTAAAAAGGGAATATGTGTAGCACATCATATGGTCATATAGTAAGGGAGGAAAATGTGTAGCACATCCTTTGCTCATAAAGTAAAGGAGGAAAGTGTGTTGCACTTCATATGTTCATAAAGTAAAGGAGGAAAATGAGTAGTCCATCATAAGTTCATATAGTAAGGGAGGAAAATGTGTAGCTCATCATATGCGCATACAATAAGGGAGGAAAATGTGTAGCACATCATATGTTTATAAAGTAAGGGAGAAAATTTTGTAGCACATCATATGTTCATAAAGTATGGAAGGAAAATCTGTAGCACATCATATGTTCATAAAGTAAGGGAGGAATATGTGTAGCACATCAAATGTTCATATAGTAAGTGAGTTAAATGCGTGGCACATCATATTTTCATAATTTAAGGGAGGAAAATGTGTAGCACATCATATGTTCATAAAGTAAGGGAGGAAAATATGTAGCAAATCATATGTTCATAAATTAAGGGAGGAAAATGTGTAGCACATTACATGTGCATAAAGTAAAGGAGGAAAATGTGTAGCACATCATATGTTCATATAGTAAGAGAGGAAAATGTGCAGCACATCCTATGTACATATAGTAAGAAAGGAAAATGCGTAGCACATCATATGTTCATATAGTAAGAGAGGAAAATGTGTAGCACATCCTATGTTCATATAGTAAGAAAGGAAAATGTGTAGCACATCCTATGTTCATATAGTAAGGGAGGAAAATGTGTAGCACATCCTATGTTCATATAGTAAAGGAGGAAAATGTGTAACACATCATATGCTCATAGAGTAAGGGAGGAAAATGTGTAGCACATCATATGTTCATATAGTAAGGGAGGAAAATCTGTAGCACATCATATGTTCATACGGTAAGGGAGGAAAATGTTTAGCATATCCTATGTTCATAAAGTAAGGGGGAAATGTGTATCACATCCAATGTTCATATAGTAAAGGAGGAAAATGTGTAGCACATCATATGTTCATACAGTAAGGGAGGAAAATGGGTAGCACATCATATGTTCATAAGGTAAGGGAGAACATTTTGTAGCACATCATATGTTCATAAAGTATGGAAGGAAAATCTGTAGCACATCATATTTTCATATAGTAAGGGAGGAAAATGTGTAGCACATCATATGTTCATAAAGTAAGGGAGGAATATGTGTAGCACATCAAATATTCATATAGTAAGTGAGTAAAATGTGTGGCACATCATATGTTCATATAGTAAGGGAGGAAAATGTGTAGCACATCTTATGTTCATAAAGTAAGGGAGGAAAATATGTAGCAAATCATATGTTCATAAATTAAGGGAGGAACATGTGTAGCAAATCACATGTTCATAAAGTAGAGGAAAATATGTAGCACATCACATGTGCATAAAGTAAAGGAGGAAAATGTGTAGCACATCATATGTTCATATAATAAAGGAGGAAAATCTGTAGCACATCATATGTTCATACAGTAAAGGAGGAAAATGTGTAGCACATCATATGTTCATATAGTAAGAGAGGAAAATGTGTAACACATCCTATGTTCATATCGTAAGGGAGGAAAATGTGTAGCACATCCTATGTTCATATAGTAAAGGAGGAAAATGTGTAACACATCATATGTTCATAAAGTAAAGGAGGAAAATGTGTAGCACATCATATGTTCATAAAGTAAGGGAGGAAAATGTGTAGCACATCATATGTTCATAAACTAAAGGAGGAAAATGTGTAGCACATCATATGTTCATATAGTAAAGGAGGAAAATGTGTATCACATCATATGTTCATGTAGTAAAGGAAGAAAATGTGTAGCACATCATATGTTCATATTGTAATGGAGGAAAATGTGTAGCACATCATATGTTCATATAGTAAAGGAGGAAAATGTGTAGCACATCATATGTTCATACAGTAAGGGAGGAAAATGGGTAGCACATCATATGTTCATAAGGTAAGGGGGAAAATGTGTTGCACATCATATGTTCATACAATAAGGGAGGAAAATGTGTAGCACATCATATGTTCATATAGTAAGGGTGGAAAATGTGTAGCACATCATATGTTCATATAGTAAGGTAGGAAAATGTGTAGCACATCATGTGTTCATATGGTAAGAGAGGAAAATGTGTAGCACATTGTGTGTTCATTAAGTAAGGGAGGAAAATGTGTAGCACATCTTATGTTCATATAGTAAGGGAGGAAAATGTGTAGCCCATCATATGTTCATAAAGTAAAAGAGGAAAATGTGTAGCACATCATATGTTCATAAAGTAAAAGAGGAAAATGTGTTGCACATCATATGTTCATACAATAAGGGAGGAAAATGTGTACCACATCATATGTTCATATAGTAAGGGTGGAAAATGTGTAGCACATCATATGTTCATATAGTAAGGGAGGAAAATATGTAGCACGTCTTATGTTCATATGGTAAGGGAGGAAATTGTGTTGCACAACTTATGTTCATAAATAAGGGAGGAAAATGTGTAGCACATCATATGTTCATAAAGTAAGGGACGAAAATGTGTAGCACATCCTATGTTCATAAATTAAAGGAGGAAAATGTGTAGCACATCATATGGTCATATAGTAAGGGAGGAAAATGTGTAGCACGTCATATGTTCATATAGTAAGGGAGGAAAATGTGTGGCACATCATATGTTCATATAGCAAGGGAGGAAAATGTGTAGCACATCTTATGTTCATAAAGTAAGGGAGGAAAATATGTAGCACATTATATGTTCATAAATTAAGGGAGGAAAATGTGTAGCAAATCACATGTTCATAAAGTAGAGGAAAATGTGTAGCACAACATATGTTCATACAGTAAGAGAGGAAAATGTGCAGCACATCATATATTGATAACGTAAGGTAGGAATATGTGTAGCACACCATATGTTCATATAGTAAGGGAGGAAAATGTGTAGCACATCATATGTTCATAAAGTAAGGTAAGAAAATGTGTAGCACATCATATGTTCATATAGTAAGAGAGGAAAATGTGTAGCACATCCTATGTTCATATAGTAAGGGAAGAAAATGTGTAGCACATCATATGTTC